>NC_090904.1:6193079-6252690 GCF_040956055.1 Brachionichthys hirsutus | reverse complement strand
CTCAACTGTGCCAAACATCTCGTACTTCACGTGGCCACCTCCAAACTCTTTCTTCACCGTGGCCCGAGTGGCGGCGTACAGCATCTTTAGTTTCACCTGTGACCATCAGAAGAGGGGAAACACATGAACTGTTTGCATCATGTTGCTGTCAGGCAGCTGAATTGATCAAAACAAAAATATAGGCACAGCATACTGGAGACTGATCAGGAGACCACGATATGAAGATCCACTCATAGCCCTGTGCATTCTGGGAGTCGAGGCGGTATAAGATGTAGCAGGGCTCCATGTCGTTCAGCAGAGGAATCAGGAAGCGATCGTAATCCTGGTCCCACCTCTTCTCTTGCTCTCTGTAAGCCCCCAGCACCAGCTGCTCTGAAAATCAGACCAGCATCACATGCCTTTACCCCCCGCCCCTAAATGTGGCACGGCCTTCACAGGACACAGATTACACCACAGTATGTAGTCTCACGCAGGAATGGATCACGCACCATCTCGTGCTAGTATATAAGCACAAATACAAACCCCAGACCGGGTCCAAGATGGAAGAAGTGACATCTGGCCCTGGATCAATCACCCGGTTTATAAAGTCACAGAAAACAGCAACAGCATGTGTGAGGATCTGCCCCGATTCCCTTTGGGATCAATAATGCTTTAATTTGAAGCTCAAAGCTGAAGCACGTTTGGATTAGCAGAATATTTGCCTGCCTTTGTGAGCTCCGTGCTCAAGCACATTCTCAGTTAGCGGGTCCAACGCCGCTGTTTGCTCTGCTGCCGGTCTTGATCGCGACGTTAAGCATTTGTCTAAATGGAATTGCACAAAACACATCCGTGCACTTGGAGTTTGATGGCCTTGTGTGTGTGTGTGTGTGTGTGTGTGTGTGTGTGGGGGGGGGGGGGGGGGGGGGGGTCAGTGGGACGTCCCGGCTGTCCCATAGGGCTTGATGCTATTCTGAGGAACACATTCTAGCTCTGCTCACACACACACACACACTTTCCATGAGCCATTCTCTCAGTCTTTATTGGGCCATAATGCTATTAAACAGATAAAAGCCTCGCTTTAGGAGGGGTTTGACTGCCCCCCCACCCCCACACTTACAAAAAAAAAAAACAGGCAGGAGTTTGATTGCATGCCGAGCAAACTATGATGAAAGTGGGCAGAAAGACCCTTTTGACATTGACATGAGCATGAAGTGTCACTGGGTACCGGAAAGCAACCATGTCAAGTGACATGCGGCTCAAAATAGCCAAGTGACATCTGGGACAATCAGAGCGCGTTCATCAGACAGAAAAACAGAGCTGCAGCATCACGCTGGTCTTTGTTAAGAGCAGATATATAATATGTTGGTCCAGAACCCCCCCCCCCCCCTCCCTTATTGCTCCATCGACCACGATCACAGGCCCCTCGGCCGACTCTCTGAAGGCATGTTCTCATGCAGCTGACGCAACCCTCCTTTCCTAGAAGCTGAACGCAGCCGGTCAGCCGACCTTCCGTTTCGTGTAATTCCTAGGTATGCAAGTCACGGCTATTAAGAATGAGTCACACAAAGTGATCAGAGAAATTAGAATGCCTCCAAACATCCCTCTTCTGGAGATAAAGACGGATGGAAAGAGTCTTGTTTCCGCAACAGTAATCAAATATATATATTTTAATCCTCTTTCTAGCTATAATCTCTCCGCTGTTGGAATTAATGAATTCTATTTGAATCAAATTTTTAAAATGCGTTCCACTGATCAATGCTGATGACAACTTAGGAAATCACCTGTTCTTGTGTCCCACCAGGTAAAAAAACCCAACATAATTATATAAACGTACAGCTGCCTCCATTCTGATTTAGACAACCTTGAGGCATCTGTTCCTCAAACTGTGTGTCTGAAGCCTTGTTAAGGGAAGTGCTAAAAAGAAATCTCTCTGTGGTCTGGCTTTTTCCATTTCAAGTTACTATTTCACTTCCTTGGTGATCTGTTAAATAAAGTTTAATAAAATAAAAACCATCTCATAGACAATGGACCTTCTGAGCCACCAGAGTCCTTTTTTTTTTCCCCATGTTTGGATTATGGTAGACGTTATGCATTTTTAATCTGGAGATCAGGTCAAAGGAGGAAGAGGAAACATGGTCCCTCTCATCTTTCCGGGAAACTGATTAATTGGACACTACATTCCAGTGGAAAGTTCAAAACACGATCACAAGCAGAGTCAAAAGACAAAGACGCTTCTGTCATCCGTGCCTGAAGAACATTCTGGTGTTTTCTCATGCCCAACAGACTGCAAAAGCATCACGACTTGTGCGTCTGACATCCAGCGTCACAGATGGTTCCGTATGGTCCGGCCCATCTTCCACCCGTCCCGGGACACTCACCTTCCCGGATGCACACTTTAATGAGGCGCACTGCTCCACATCTCGCCCTGGCCAGGAGCTCCCTGAGTTCTGGCGTCACAACCAGTGCGAGAAACATGGCAAGTTAGCCGTCTTCTCCTCTTGCTGCAACGAGGGCTGACAGGCAAACGGCACCAGGTCCAAAATATTTACACCAGAACACAAGAGGTAAATCAGCTGGGAATATACTCTGCACTTTAAGAAATGTTTTTTAACCAGTGGGAGAAAAGCATCTCTTGACTGCGTCCAGACTTGTCCAGTGTGACATGGGACATCGCTCAAGTAACTCGGACGGGATCACGTGCACAGAGAGAGAACATGATCACCTCACTCCCAAATTTAGCTCCAACCGGCAGACTGCTCAGCCCTGTAAACCCCCCACCCGACCCCACCCCACCCCAGGAGTGGCAGCAGAGGAAGAGCTCCTGACCTGCAAACCTAATAACCAGCTTGTGAACCACGAGTGTTTCAGGCCGGTTGCATTCAGACAAGCGAGCTTTCTAAAGGTCTGGTACTTTTTCCCAGAAGCTGATCAGACATTCATCTCATTTAAACTGCACCGTGGATGTTTGGCAGGAGCATCAATCCTGCTGTTTATGAGCCAGAAAGGGCCAAAAACTAAAAATAAACACCCATTTCAACGTTTTATAGAGGGAACCACATTTCAGCGGAGAGAACATGTTTTGGAAAGTTTACAAAACTTAACTTTGTCACAAATATCAAACTCATTCTGGGTTTAGAATTACTTGAAAATCACAGGATTAATATATTGTTTTTTTTTAGCATTAGAAGACATTGAACCTGTAATGAAGTGAGCGTACCATCAGGAACTCATCGTGTCCTATATTATGACATCATTATAACACAATCCTAGAAGCAGTCCCTCACCCGGCGGGGGTTGGGCTCTGCATCGTTGACCTGTGAAAGACCCAGTCAACAATGACGACGCAGCTCGTCAGCAATCAGGACCGGCCAGGTCCAATTTGTTCCACCGTTCAGCGTCCAATGCTTGGCGCTGCGCTGCGAAGCGCGACACAGGTGGGCTTGTGGAACGGGAAGACGTGTTCGTTCTTGAAGCTCTTCTGTCACAGATGATCACAGGACTACAGATGGAACCAATAAGGGTCGGAGATCAGCCCATCAGATCCTCCAGGTCAGCACAGGAGAGTTTTCCAGCATGATTTTTATTTTGCTTCCATAACCCTCAGATCCAAATGACTCTTAAATGTTTGATGAATAGCCTGATTGAGTTAACCTGCAGATTTTAATAGATTGCCACAATATTTTGTGGCTCCACTTACAGCCTGGTTACAATCCACCAACTTGAAATGCAAATAAAAAATAATTCCCACCGTCTTAAGATTTTGTTCAGCAATAGAATATATATATGTATAAAAGTTTTATTTATATACATATATATGTATAAAAACACATTTAAGTAGGCATGGATGTATTCAGTCAAAACTTCATTTTAAAAATCAGTTTAATCATAAAAATAGTTCTTACAACTCTAGATGTGGTTTTGAAATATACATTAGACAGATCACAACAAAGACAACAGAACCGACATCTTACAAAAGAAAAATTGAACGTTAAATAGAAATACAAAAAAAGACAAGTGATCTATCTATGAAAACCGCTTATTTACAAATTGAAGCGCCTGCGCTGCGCTTCCTGCGTCCCTCTGCTGCCCCCTGCAGGCCACTGTGACTCAGTCATCGATGGTGGGGAGCCAAAAAGCCTGAAAGATGGAGAGACATTCAAAATGCTGTTTACATTTGATTTCACCTTCAGGTCACCGTCGGCACAATGGCTATTAGGAACGGTATCTAATGATGGAGACGCTTCACTGAGCCTTTACGTCCACGTCACGCCCTCACCATGTTGGAGCAGGCGCTGGCAAACGTCATGAACTTGGGGTTGAACTGAAGGCAGGTGATCGGCCCCGTGTGCTTCCCATCTAATAGCGCCACCTTCATGCCACTCTCTGCATTCCACACGTGAATCTTCCCGTCCTCAGAGCCTGTCAACAAGGAGAAAAAAGGATTCAGCAAAATTTAATGTGAATTCATACACTTTTGATACGGTTCAAATGTGGATTTCTTGGTTTGAAATGCGTGAATCTATTCCCAAAGACAAGACAAGTCAAGAAGACAGCGTGGTTGGACTTACCGATCATTACAAACTGGGAATCTGGCGTGAACGATGCCTCCAGCGTTACACCTTTACCATTGTTGTAGCCCTGTGGGCAAGCAAACAGCAGAAATGATTTCTGCATAGATAGAACAGCAGTCTGAAAGTTTAACACAATTAATGAAACCTAAAATAAAGGAGGTTATGTCATCGCCGACATCCATTTGTTAGCAAGATAACTGAAAAAGTTCTGGAGGGATCTGGATGAAATTTGCAGACGATGTTTAGAAGGAATCTTACCAGGAACAGATGATTACATTTTGGTGATGATCCAGAAGAGATCCTGGATTCTGGATCAATCTGACATTTTTGGTATCATTGCAGTTAATGGAGCTTCAAAATGTGTTCCTCAATATCTCGGTTGATTATTGAACGATGTTTATGGAATTTGACAGTCATGCAGGGTGGGGGGGGGGGGGGGGGGCTCTATCTCACCACTGCATTTCATCCAGATCGGATCCAGAATGGAGTCAGTAAAAAATATTTTAACATTGAAAACTCCATTTACAGATTCATAAACCAGTTACAAATACACATCAACTCTGATTCACTTTTGCTTTTCACGGTTGGTGTATAAAGAAACCAAGAACAATGTAGAACCTTTCATGATGATCCAGATCATCATGAAATGGACGGAGTAAATCTAATTATGAGCTGCTCGGCGGAGGTCTGCGCTCTCTGAGTGCTTTTCTAGTTTAATTTAGTGCTCGAGTGGAATTTTACTGTGACGATTCCCCAAATGTATTCTTTTCACATCAATGTCCCCAAACACGGCGTGCCGAGTTGCATCTTACCCCAAAGGAATGCAGCACGGCGCCCTTAAAGGCGTCCAAGACGCGAAGGGCCCCACCATTGGTGGAAAGTAAAATAAGTTTGCCGTCGTTACTGAACTTCAGGCCGGTCCACTCGCATGTTCGGTCATACTGCAGCTTGAACGTTGCAAAGGGACCCTGTTGACGAGGGAGACCATGAAACCCACGCTTTAACCCCAAACATCCACCACAGGGGATTTCACTCACACACCGCCACTTCTTACCTTGTCAAATGAACGCAGATCATAAAGTTTAACCATTTCTGAATTGATCCCAGCAGAAAAAATGAGGCCCTCTGGATCAAAGGAGCACACTGACTTCCCTTGAAGGTGCATCAGACCCTAAAGTAAAAAGAAAAAAAAAAAAAAAAGAAGATGAGATCTTGTTTTTGTTCTTTTCGGTGTAAATAATGTAGCGCAACACTAATGGATACTTGCCTGGCAGTTCGGTGAACGCAAATCCCATAGTCGGATAGTTTTATCCAACGAGCCAGAAATGAATGTGTCGTCGACAGGCGACATGGATAGCGACGTCACTCTGGTCACAGAGAACGAGAGAGAATGAGCACACAGGAAGTTACACAACTCCACGCCATACCAATACCAGCAGAAACCCAGTCCTTACCTTTTGTTATGGCCGGGAAAGTACCGGATGTATTTGTTGTCATGAAGCGACAGGTACCGGATAGTATCTTCAAGAACAACACGTTATTATTTCGGCATCAAACAGGAGTATTCACAGAAAGGATCTGGCATTGAAACACAAAAGTTGTTTCTGCGCCGGTCTGACGACGTCTGACTCGACCGTGGGCAAGGCAGTCACTTGTACAGTCAGCTCCTGTATGGGGGCACAATCTCAGACCCTCGAACTGTACAAACAACTACCTCAGACCAAAGTGAGAAACAAGTGCCCTGCAGGGTAGAGCGCCTCGGAAAGCTCAGCCTCTGTCCAATCCACGGAGGCTAAAGGGATTAATATGGTGAACAAATCACAGCAGCGCAGCCTGGATGACAAGCTCAAGCTGAAATATCAGCTCTATGTCCCCCATGTTAACGATCATACGAGATTACCATTCACATAATATGAGGTTCCTTTCACAGTTATCATTCTACAAGACAGGAGTGTCTTCTTACTGCACACGCACACACACACACACACACACACACACACACACCCCAATGATCATGTACGTACCATCAATCTTGTTGGAGCTGTAGACCACAGTATTTGCAGCATGTGTGTATCTGATCAAATCTACGCCGTATTTCTTACTGTAGAGAGTCCTCTTGGGTCTGCCGTGAACCGCAAAGCGACGGGAAAAGAGAGAATGAATATTAGAATCAACGCAAGGTCATCCGGGCCAATCTGACTACAATGGAATTTTAGATTTAAAAAAAAAAAAAACTGCCGTTTTTCTTCATGCCAACAGTAGCTGCAACTACTTTTTAGCTCGTTAATTATTTCTTTTTGCCACATTATGAAGCATTTAAACAGTCATTTTAAAATAGTTGCTGCTGCCAACCAACTCCCCAACTCTGTCCATATAGTAAAAAAAAGGAAAATGATGCAGTTGTTCACATTTAAAAGCTAAATAATGTATTAAAAGTGGCTGTTAATAAAACATAACGTCACAATAGCCGATGGATGTGGATCAGGGAATCCTATTATCCTGTTTGATTGCTTCCATTACTTTAGTGCTAGTAGCAGTCCTGCCCCACAAATGTGCCATTTAATAAAGTAAATTATTACATTACTCCACTCCTACCTGACTCGAGCAGGTTCGTTTAGTTCTAGAACTTTATACGTGTACAGTTACAGGCGTTTAAAACATAAGAAAATTACTATAAA
This sequence comes from Brachionichthys hirsutus, assembly GCF_040956055.1. Taxonomy (NCBI): domain Eukaryota; kingdom Metazoa; phylum Chordata; class Actinopteri; order Lophiiformes; family Brachionichthyidae; genus Brachionichthys; species Brachionichthys hirsutus. The sequence continues at coordinate 6,245,462 of NC_090904.1, read as the reverse complement.
CTGATTTCTGCAACAGAACAGGCCTCGCTAGCTAGCTAGCATAGCAAGTGGCTAACCCCCCCCCCCCAACGGATTAATGATCAATAAAGGCCCTTACTTTCCCTCTTGGCAGTCGTACAAGACGAGCGAATCATCGTCGCTGCTGGAAATGATCGTTTCTCCGTTCGAACTGAAATCGAAACAGTTGATTTTGTCCGAGTTTTCTCGGAACACTTTGGCGACTCTGAAGCTCCGCAGCACATTGTCCGTCAGCTTCATGCCGGCCTCCGCCCGTCTGAGGGGAAGCAGGCCCCCGGTCCACGGCAAACCGGCTCACGGATACTCCTTGTGATAACGTGTGTGTGTGTGTATATACGAACTGTGACGATCCCGATACTTCTACTCTAATAAATACAATAAAAGTATGTATTTAAAACAGTACCGGAAGCCCGCCCGTACTACTACCACGTACTGGAGTAAAGCGGGAGACAAGCGCCGCCTTCGAAAGCGTCGGCGACGCGCATTCTTCATCATCAGCCACGCGCACTGGACTCAAACCACGTGACGTTGCCATGACAGCAAGAATATTTCATTCATCCCCGAGTCATGAAATGTTCCAAAATGATTTGGAGCGGAGATATTTGCACACTATAGTAATATAACTTAAATAGCCACAGTGCGCTGTCGTCATCAACAAGCGCCAGGAGCGCCTTGAAACGCATTTAGTTTTGTGAATGGGGGAGGGGGCGGGGCTGCCTCTTTCTCGTCCCTCAGAGTTAAATGTCTTTCATTCTCCTGCAACCAGTTCGTCTCCCGAATGTGACGTTTTTGTTGATTGTATATACTTTACATAAACGGATATGTTGACACTTACCGGCGTGTGCGTTTCTGTACGCGGGTGGGCGGTTCGTGTTGAAAGGGGGAACGATCTGACTGGGGAAGCCGACGCTGCAAAATAGTTTAACAGCTTCTCTCGGCCTCCACACGACGGTAACCGTAAACTAGTCGTCGGTTTTCCTGCAGCAGAGTGAGCTTTGCCTTTTTGGTCATCGGTCTGCATTGTTTTGTTTTGTTTTTGGTCTCGGACAAAATGGACGCGAGGGGAAGCTAGCAGGGATGGACCGCAGCAACATTTTCAAAACCGAAAATGCAATCCTTTTAGCGTAGAAAAGTTAAAGGTCTTGTACTGTAGTTCAATTTAAACAAAAATTAAAACAACTACTCTGATTTTCGTTCAACAAGTGGTAACGAGAACTATGTAAACACGTTACATTTGAATGCGTCACATTGTTATCTGATTGATCTGATTCCTTTATGATTCTAATTTAAAACTTTTAACTCTTATAAATGTAAGTATGTAATCAAAAATAATGTCATAGGTGTGTTAATGCTACATAAAAAAAAAAAAGATTTCACCAGCTCATGGTTGTTGACATGGAGAAAAACGTTTTGATAATCTAACTCTGTGATCTCAGGCTGACACACCTGCTTGAATGTTTTATGTTTTTAATGGTGCTTGGATGCAGGATCCTTGACAACAAGACTTCTGTGGCTTCTGGGCATCCGTTCGGTTCCTGGGATCCCCTCTATCCTCTCTTATACTTGCACTGAACTGGTATGTCTGACTCTTTTCTTCTTGTTAGTGGTGTGTTGGCAGCTGTGGTCCAAGCGAAGTCAATAATTACACACAGGATACCCACGTGACCGTCTATTTTGCAACCCTGCTGAACTACAGCACACAAAAACAGGCTCCTGCAGCAACGCAGCCTTTTATACTCATTTATGACCCTCACAGGTAGGAAGCTTCATCAATCTTCATTTTTAAATTAAGATCTGTCTGTATAACCAGAATAGTTTTATTATTTTTTTAACTTTAAAAACTAGGCACTGATCTGTATATTATGTTCTTTAAAAGTAAGATAACACACTGATCTAATCTTCACATCACGAGACTCGATCATGGGTGTGTTTTGGACATTGCTCTGCCGGCTTAGTTAAAGGAAAATATTATTCATGTATTTGCTTTTGAATTGATTGTGTTATTGTTTGTCGAGGGGTTCTTTATTTTCCGACTGCGCTTTATATTGCACCGGAATGATCTTGTGCCGGTCATAACTATTAATGCATCTTCCAATCTAAACTCTGATTTGCATTTTTTATTCTTTCAGGGAACTTTCTGCTTAGAACCCACTGAACTTTCTATGGCCCGTGTTCTTTCCTTGTTCCGGCCTTGGCCCGTTCTGACCCCCGCCTGCTGGAGAAAACCTTTGCTGTGCAAAATGTCAATGGACTCAAGGGCTCGCGGCGTGTTTGCAGCTGCAGTGGAGGCCGTACAACCGGACGCTGTCGTCCGGCAGAGTATCGAGCGCAAGGGCGACTCGGTAACTATCAGTGGCCGCAATTTCACACTCAAACATAACCTGCACTTGGTGGGTTTTGGAAAAGCTGTGCTGGGCATGGCGGCTGAGGCAGAGAGGATTGTAGGGGATCACTTGGTAAAAGGAATAATAAGCGTGCCGCATGGGATTCAGAAGACTTTGCAGCAACACGGGAAACTGTAAGCAAACTCTTTCGGATGTATCCCGCGTGAAAAAGGAACTGAGCAGCACGATGACGCGTCTCTTTCCCGTCGCAGCCATCTGCTGTTAAAAGAAACCAGCCGCATCAAAGTGGTGGAGGGAGCGAAACACAACTTGCCTGACGCCGATGCCCTGAGAGCAGCTGAGGAGATCCAGCAGTTAGCCACTCAACTGACCGAGAAGGATCTTCTTCTTGTTCTCATTTCAGGTAAATTATTTCATTTTTCTCTACAGAATTCCACCTCGAAATGTAAAACTCCACAACAATGGGGCGAAAACTGTGCACAGGCGGTGGCTCTGCGCTTCTCCCTGCCCCGATCCCACCGATATTGTTACAGGAGAAACTGGAAGTTACCCGCAAGCTTGCCGCTGCGGGTGCCACCATTCAAGAGCTGAACACGGTGCGGCGACCTCTGTCTTCCTTAAAGGGTGGAGGCCTCGCGCGCTGCGCTCACCCGGCACAAGTAAGCTACGACTCTTCACCCGCTTTTTACCCACGCAGAGAACGCGTTCCAGCGTTCACTCGCTCTCTTAACAGGTGATTGGACTTGTGCTGTCGGATGTTATTGGCGACCCGCTGGACCTGATAGCCAGTGGTCCCACGGTGCTGAGTGAGAAGATGCCCGAGGAAGTTTTATCGGTCCTTCGACATTACAAGCTTTTGAACACACTACCAGCCTCGGTAAAGGATGTCCTCGGGCGACACAGTCCCCGGGACCAAAAGGATGCGCCACAAGATATCCTTAATGTTTTGATCGGCTCCAACAGCCTCGCGCTCAAATGTGCAGGTCGTCGGGCTCGAGAGCTGGGCTTTCGCCCCGTGGTGCTGGCACCGGGAGTGTGCGGCGACGTGAGGTCAGTCTCCAGACTTTACGGCCTCCTGGCCCGCTTTGCCTGTTCCCGAGAGGAGCCTTCTCCGGAGCTCGCCGCTGAGGTGTTGATGCTGGGGCCTGAAGTAGGCGTGGAGACCTGGGATCTATGTCGTACCATGAAAGTGTTGGATGAGGGCCGTACAGAAGGATGGGGGGCCACGTGCGTCCTGGCCGGAGGTGAGCCAACCGTGGAGCTGCTGGGCATGGGTCGAGGTGGTCGAAACCAGGAGTTGGCCCTGCGAGTCGCACTGGAGCTGAGAGGCCTGGGGCCTCACGGGCCGGTGTTTCTGAGCGGCGGGACTGACGGCCAGGACGGACCCACGGATGCAGCGGGAGCCATCACTGATGCAGGGTTGTTCGAGGAGGCACAAGCACAAGGGCTGGACATCGAAAACTTCCTGTCCAACAATGATTCTTACACCTTTTTTACACATCTTTCTGCTGGCAGGCGCTTACTCGTGCCTGGTCTAACATGCACTAATGTGATGGACGTGCACGCACTACTTATTCCGCCAATTCCCACAAACAAGCCATAATTCCAGACACACAAAATAAAAGTTTCAGGTCCTGTGATTCGGGATGTTCTGTTGAACTACAGTTTAAACTTTATATGTATGTTTTTGAAGTCACATAAAAAAACAAGAGTGGCATTAATACATTAACATCATCAAACACAGTTACTTTGATAATGATGATCGGTTGTGCTGTTTTCATGCATCTTGCGGGCTGAATTTGCTTTAGCTTCCGGCTGTGTCTCATTGTTTACTTAAATACCAGATTCATCAAAAACATGCGGATAATTTTGTTGTCGGGTTTCACGCCACTCTGACATTTAACATTTCATTAAATACTGACTGCTGTACTTTGTCTTGTACTCCATGCCCTTGCTATTGTAACCGAATCACCTGTCAGTAATAATAGCGCATATACAAAGTGTTTTCAACCTGGCCATGCTTAATTATCACATAAGGCTGGTTTCATTTCAAAGCAAAACTCAGAAAATAAAACTTTTTAAACCTAACCAGGTTGTGAAGAGGTGCCTTATGCTTTTAAAGGATTTAAGTTTGATATATTTTCTGAGCATTTAGATATTTAAATGGGGCCTTTTGCTATATAAAAACAGTGCGATATTGGAGATATAAACTGCTATGCATGCTATCTCAGCATGGAATATTAAATTTAATATTTACAAAGTAGCGAATCATCCTGTTCATGACAAGCACATCTCCTAACCATAAAGGCTAAATGCGTTTTACTTCATTCAGTTAAAAACATTAAGGTCATAATGGAGCATTTCATGTCCAACAAGCCCACTGATGATGTTCCTCATTTGTGCAGAAGCCTTCTGAATATAGACAACAAAGTCCACAATAAATCAATAGATCAGGTTTATATCGATCAAGGTTATGCAAATAAAAGGCAAAATAAATGCACAACACATGATCCTTTTAGTGGATGGAGAATGACACCACGTGTTTCTTCAGGAGGTCCCGTCATCTCGAGTGAGCTGAAGATCTATCATCATCGGCAAAACTAAAAGGTGCGTTCAATGCCTCTCGGAGAAGTAAGTTGTCCTGCTCGCACTTTGGATGAAGCCCTAAAACACTGTCCTTCTAATCCCGACGCGTCTTCGGTGAATCTCTTGCTCTGTTTCCCCTGTGAGGATAAGAAAAGAGACATTATAACACACGCTATACTCGCCGTCCGGAGCTTCGATTGAGATGATGATGCTCCGGAAGCTGAGCCCAGCTCCTTCCCTCATGGAGCCCGAAGCCAGCTGCGACAGCAGAGGAAAGGCACCGCGGTTCACGGAGGTCCGGGTACCGACCATTCGCTCCGGTGAGGCGCTGCTTCCGGGGTTCCTCCGTTTTGCCCCGTCCCTGAACACAAACGCCGACAGACGGAATTGAAGCCTCCGCGGGGGGGCTAGCATGATCGTGTGATGTTTGGAAGGCCGAGCAACTCACCCTGTCGGTAATACATGTCGTTCACCGTATTACCGTAAACCTTCCACGCGAAGTGAATTGCGATAAGACTAAAGATCAACCAGCTGACTAAGATTTTGAAGATGGAGACTCTCATGTCGTTCGTTAGCCAGTCTTCAACAAATTCTGACAGGAACGACAGGCAGCTGTCAGAAATACGGGACAGAACTTCAAAGTCCCACGGATCCCCCATAATATTAGACTAAAAAAAAAAAAAAAAACACGTTTGTAACGAATGGCTCAAACGTTACCCGCAGAATAATTTAAACACCGGTTTGGCGAGGAGGCAACATGACAGCCAGACCTGACCGCCATCCCTACTTTCGTTTCGTGTTGTTTACGTTTGTGTTGAAGAATGAGGAATCGGAAATGACGTACGTACTACGTACCTTACGCAGAGAACTACTAAAATAAATTGTGCTACAATTACAGAATAACCTGAATATATATATATATATTTAATGATTTTTTTTTTTTTTTTAAGTGTAACTCATTTCAATGTATATCTGAAACAGCACAAAACACTTTAGTTGACACTCAACCACAAAAATACTTCCCTACGTAATAAACGTACGAAAGTATTCCGATGAAGGGCGGGGCTAGTCTTCACCACCAAGCAAGCTGATTGGTCTGGTGACGTTGTCGTCAGAGATTCCGGAAGTCTGCGGTAAGAGGCGGATTTGTTTTCGGATTCTCGTTCCTGATTCCTGGTAGCTTGTTTGCGGCGCGCAGTAAATGAAAGGCCAATGGAGTGAATTAGTTCAACTGAACGTTTGGACAGACCGAAGCCGTAAGTGTCGCTGCTTGCCTTCATTTGTCTCGGCTCTAGTTCACCACGGATTGCTTTGCGTGCTAAAAGCCGAGGCCGAGGCTAGCCCTGCCTGTTAGCAACACGGGCAGAGCTAGCCATCCATGGAGCGTCGGTGTCTCCAATCAGACGTTTATCAAAATGGAAATAGCCGCTGAACCAGTTACAAGAGAAGCTAGCATCTGCTTTCTTTACGAACTCATCAATTAAAACGTTAGCCATTATCTCCTCCGGGCCAATGACAGTTCCTCTAAATGGACTTTACGCTATCTGTGGCGAGCATTGCATCGATTGCTGGAATCGATCTGAAATTCAAGAGTCTAGAACTCCACTGTCTCGGAGTTCAAATTCTCTTAAACCCAAATATTCTGTTATCATGTGACCAGACCGCCGGTCCAATATAAATACTCCTCTGAAATATACGACTTGGTTTAATATTGTGTGCTTCTTTCTTTTTCATAAGTGATTGGGATGGTATTATGGAGAGAGTCAATCACCGAGAAGGAGATGCCGTGGGAGTGAATGCTCGCGATCCACCCTCCGACCCACCCAGTAAGTTACTCAGCGTTTCACGAGATCGGCTCTTGATTGATCGCGCATGTTCTACTTTTAATCATTCAATGCATAAACCGAACTTTGTTCAAACTGTAGCCGACACCCTGGCGACCTCTCTCTCGCTCCTGGGGAATCACATGTTTCCTTATCCCGAGAGGAGAAACGAAGGAAGCGCTGCCGTCAAAGAGGAGTCCGAAGAGTCGCTCCCTTCAGTTGTCGCTGCGGAAGAGCGTCACCTGGAGGCCAAGCCGCAGTCCGGCCAGGAAACCGGGCTGGAGCCCAACGACGCAGGAGACTCTGAGTGCGCGTCCACACAGCCGGCAGACGGCGCCGGCAACGACCGGGGCGGAACCGCAGAGTTCGTCGTTGCGATGCTGGCCAAGGCCGAGCTGGAAGAGCAAGGCATCGGTCTAAAGGGACGGTCACCCCCCCAGGAAGCGCCTGCGTTTATATCTCACCGTGATGAGGACGTGACGGCGGACAGCTGGCGGCAACACAGGAAGCACGTCTTTGTGTTGAGCGAGGCGGGCAAGCCCATCTACTCCCGATACGGCAGCGAAGAGGCCCTTTCATCTACGATGGGGGTCATGATGGCGCTGGTGTCCTTTGTTCAGAGTGGAGATAACATCATCCGGTCAGTCTATTCAGGTGAGAGACCCCCCCCCCCCCCCCCACCGTATCTTCCCTAGAAAGCCATCTCGGTGTCTGACGGCCTGCTCTTCTTCCCATCAGAGGAGCACACCGTGGTGTTCCTGCAGAAAGGGCCGCTGGTGCTCGTGTGCGTCTCCAGCAGCCGTCAGTGCGAGCGGCAGCTGCGTGGAGAACTCCTCTACGTGTACCATCAGATCATCAGCATGCTCACCCAGGCCAGCGTGTCCCGGATCTTTGAGCACAAGAAGAACTATGACCTGAGGAGGCTGCTCGCGGGCTCGGAGAAGATTCTGGACGGGCTGCTGAACCTGGTGGACTCTGACCCCAGCTTCCTGCTGGAAGCCGTGCATTGCTTGCCTCTCGCCTCCTCTCTCAGGGACTCTCTCAGCCAGATCTTGCAGAAAGCAATCACTCCCAATCTCGTTTTCTCCATCCTCATTGCCAAGAACCAGCTGCTCACCATCGTCCAAGAGAAGACGGTGATTGAGGACACCAGGCTGGAGCCTGCTGATGTCCACCTCCTACTCAACCTCATCGGAGCCTCTTCGGCATTTCAAGCCGGGGAGATCTGGACTCCCATCTGCCTCCCGCTCTTTAATCCTGACTGTTACTTTTACGCGTACATATCTTACCTGGACCCGCCCGAATGCACGGTTTGCCTGTTGCTGCTTTCAACGGACAAAGAGGCTTTCTACGCCGTGGCGGAGTGCAAGCGGAAGATAGAGGAGGCCATGGTGGCTCACGACTCCCTGAGCCTCATTGCCACAGTGCAGTCGTACAGCGTGAGCCAGGTGGGCGTCTCGGACCTCAGACACTTCATGTACAAGCCTTTCGATGTTCCCGACAACTACCGCCAGCTCACTCAGTTCACCAGGTTTGTGTGTTTATTTTTTATTTTTTTTGCATTTGTAGTTTGTGCAAATCCAGGAGGGGAACGCGTGTAATATCATTAAAAAAATAGTTGTGTTTTTATCTTAGCCAGACGAGAGATTCAGTGGGGAAGCAGGTGGAGAGAAATGTTAATAAAGTCTAATCGTCTTCCACTGATCTCTTAATGAGCTGAACGGAAACGGTGTCCCGGTACGCGTGGCGGCAGCCAATGGGACAATCAATCTCGGCACCTTACTCCCCATCGCTGTCGTATCGGTGCCACGGATCATTGGTTCCGGCCGGCGTGTGTCTGCCTTGCGCTGTCGGAGCGTTCTCAACCTTCCCTCTCCATCTTGTGATCAGCCCAGAGATGGAGGCACCTTACAGCAGCGCGGAGGAGAAGATGAGACTGCTCGACCTTTACCGCTGCATGCACAGCCGTATGCACAGCACCTCCCGGCCCCTCAAGCTCATCTACCACGTCGCTGAGAGGGAGACTCTGCTGGCGTGGGTATGGAAGATGTGTCCAGACTGCCCACGAGCGATCCCTGAATACTCGCTCTGTGTACTCTGACCGTTTTAAGTTCCATCCTTTCCACTTAAAATGTTTCCGTCTCTCCTACAGGTTACCAGTAAATTTGAACTGTACACGTGCTTCAGCCCGCTGGTGACGAAGACCTGCGCCATCACTGCGATCACTAAGCTGCTGAGGTGGATTAAGAAGGAGGAGGAGCGCCTCTTTATCCGACACCCCCCGAAGTATTCTACCACTCCGAACCCCAACAAGAGCTCTAGAGGTGGCAAATCGGACCAGCACGACTCTACGGATAACGGCTTCACGCCCCTGCTATAGAGCACGCTTGGCGCCACTGCGGCTGCTCTGCCTCGTCGGTGGCTCTTCGGCTTCCACTCTCATGCCGAGATATTTTTTTGAACCTTCTCCTGACACTTGTTGGAGCTGACTTTCATTACTGCTTTCAATCTGAAAGAGTCGGGGCAAAACATTCTGTTTTAAATTGAACTGTGGTGGAATACAATTTCATTGATATTTAAATGTTTTTACATTGTTTTATTATTGCAATAAGACCCCCCCCCCCCCCCCCCCCCCCCCCAGACAGCGAATGTATCCCAGCGTAGACAACAGATCGTTGACATTCTAGAGTTAGTCATCGCCTCATCAACCAAAGATATGATGACTAAAATTCACAAGGGAGTTCTTGCAGATCATTTTCACAGCACAAAAAACGTCTATTGAACGCGTGTTGCGTTCAATAGAAACTGGAATGAAAAGCAAACTCCTGATGGTGAGGGGGGGTCACTGTGTGTCAAATAAATCTGAGCGAACAAATGGCCATCGATGAATTTGGTTCATGAGGCAGAACTTAAAAACAAAGGTTTTGGTTTCATAAGTCGAAATGAGGTAACGGTTTCTGCACAATAGGAAATCCCAGCTCGTTACCACACATCAGGTTCCGTTTGTCTGATTCGTCGTTTGATAAGCGGACGCCGTGTTTTCCCCAGCAGACTTCCAGTAGTAAGATTGTAAAGATTGTTTACAAACGGTAGCCTCGTCCTTTATGTCCTTCGAGGAACTTTGTCAAGTCAACTGTTTAAAGTATGTCAGTAGTATCAGAAGATAAATCCCCGGGTACAGAACTCCACACTTGAAGCGTAGATTAAATGAAAAATCCATCGAGATACAACACGTACTGAGTCTTGATTTTGTGGGTCTTAGTTTAAGAGATGACACACACACATGCGTTTGTTTCAAACAGCATTTATTCTTGTGTGAGAAAATATTGTCTCAGGCAGATCAGGATCTTGCAGAGCAAATCAAATGGCAAGATCAAACATCTCCTGTTCCACCCAAGAAGAACAAAACTCGTAGACGAGTGCGTTTGCTGCCGTCTGGAGAGCTCGCTCCTCGTTCCGGATCACTTCTATAGAATATTGTTCTGACATGTTGGAATATTATACCATCACTATTACAAAGAGCTACGTAGCATCAGACATAAACCTTTTCCATATTTCACTTTTTAAATAACACTCTCAACTGCCACAAGTTATAAATTAAAATCGAAATCTGATTTTTTTTTTTGCATTCCTTAAATTACTTCATGTAAGCCAATATAAATATACATTTACATATTTACAAAACTATACACATGCAGCTTTACTACACCAATGTCTGATTCATATATCTATATTATGTACACACACACACACACAATTATTTGCCACATGTGGCTCCAGATCACTGAATCCTAAATTGTAATCCTAAACCGATTGTGCTATTCAAGTAATTTCATCCCAATTTACAAACCATTGTTCAGCGAGTGATCCCAGTAGACTTGATCAGAATCATAAAATAGCCCACATTATAGTGGCTTCGTGTCTTTTTAACCAAGTAGCTGCACCAGGTACTAGAACATTCTACTTTCATAATACAGTTTCACAATATGGAAAAATAAGTAAGGTCCTCGAAAGTCCCGCCTACAACGCGTCATAGCTGAGCCAGGAGTTCAGGAATGTTTGCTTTGGCAAACAGTGACTCATCAGTATTTCTATTGACTTTGTCGTTCTTTGATATCTATGTGGTGGAATCCACTAAGCGATATTCAGAATTACTGAATACAAATCATACATAGCGCCAGTTGATGTCTTTCTTTTTGAATAGCACTTTGGTTAAAACGCCAGATCCAAAAGGACGACGTGAAGTTGAGGAATTACTTTACAAAGTTGTTATAACACTCGATAGAGCTAATTAGAAATTGATTATTTTTTATTGGCAACAATTCTCATTCTCCAGGGCGCTCAGAGCTTAACTCCCAGAGTCCAGACATGACGCAACCTTTAAGTGGGACTTTGACACTTCATTGAACACCCTGATATTTCAAATGATTAATACAATCTAGATTTCTAGAATCAACACGATTAAATCAGGGGTGCCCAACCCACATCCTGCAGGCCAACTGCGGCGCACGGCCCATTTTTAATTGGCCAGCAGCAAATGATAAAAATATTATATAGAATACGAAACCTTCGCTTGACTGAGTTGTAATTCTTAGTTTCACCACTAGTGGCGCCACGCATCCATTGAAGACTCGTCCAGCCAGTCGCATTTCCCTACAAATTCAGTAATTCATTCATTTTCTCATCCGCAACCAGTTCAGAGGATCGAGGGTCATGCTGGAGCACATCCCAGCTGGCTACGGGGCGGCAGGCGGTGCACAGCCTGGACGAGTCGCCAGTTCATCGCAAGGCCACACAGAAAGACCGGCACCCCACTCGGGCTCATACCTACGGACCAATTCACCCACGTTGCGCGTTTTAGGTGATGGAAGGAAGCCGGGGAATCTGGAGAGAACCCGCGCAGACACGGGGAGAACAGAAAGGCTGGTGGAATCAGAGAAACACACGCTAGAAAATATCAGGCAAGGTGGGGAAATGAATATTTCAACAGAAGTCAAGCGTCTCCTCCCAGAGAGGGGTCAGTCTACCTCCAGAGCACTGCTGAGGTGCCCTTGAGCAAGGCACCGTCTTGCCTTCACCCTATTCTCTCTCCGCATGCTCGGGCCCCTTCATGTGTGGTTGTTTCAAGGGACCTGTTGTACTGGGTCGTAAATAACATTTAATTTTGTGCTTCTTCCTTCTTGCTAACGTACGTCGGCGCTATGAAACAAAGCATCAGACCTACCGGCGCTGAGCGAACAGAGAAAGCTAGCCTGCCATGTTCCCCAAGCTAACACAATACAAGACCAGCTATGAGGCAGCTCAACTCATAGCGAGAAGAGGGGGGGGGGGGGGGCTTTTCCAGAGGCGGACTTCATTAAAGAGAGCCGCACTAAAGTCACAAAAATATTGCGACCAGAAAGGATGCAAGAATTGAACAACACGAGCATGTCCAGAAACACACAATCAAAGCCTTGTCCGATAACTTAAACCAGCGAGTGTGACTTAAAGCATGCGCTTTTGATTTGTACTCGATCCCGTGGGATGAGAGCGCGCGGATGCCACAGGACGAGTTTCCTCTGATGCGACGCCAGGCGCAAACAATGACGAGTCTGTTCGGCGAAACATCAACATTTCCTCTGTTAACTGAACAAAAGCAGATTGAGAACCGGAACGACTGACGGCCAACTCTGTGAAGTCTCAGAGCCAAACTGACTCCAGACACCGGCCGCCTTCCTTCAGGCCAAAGCGCAGGACCACCTCCCCGCCCCACGCGAGTCAGAAATGGATCCCTCCCGACAGGTTCCATTTCTTTCTGCGTGGCGTTTGCAGGTTCTCCCCGCGTCTGCGTGGGTTCTCCCCAGTTCTCCGGCTTCCTCCCACCTCCAAAAGCATGCGGCCCCGTGACGAGCTGGCGCCTCGTCCGGGGTGTTCCCTCCTTACACCAGTGCCGGTTGTATTTTACAACGCTTCTGTATGCTTCTGCTGGGATGTCAGATAAACTTTGCGTCCTGATGGGTTCATCTGAATGCTTACATTTGGTAACTTCATTGTTTGTTGCGTACAAATATTAAATAGTAGAATAATAATGTCATTCTTTGATTAAAATATCGTCGTTAGGGACTGTTGGGTCATAGAACACATTCACATGATCAAATCTGCCCCCCCCCCCCCCCCCCTTCCAAATAGCTCAGACACCCCTGCCTTAAAAATTACACTCTCACTTTGGCCTATAGTAATTTGATATTAACAACAGTTGTGTAAAATCTGTCCAAAAATGAAGTATTAGGAGCGCCGATGGAAGCTTCCACAAACAGTCTGTTTAAGATGACAAAATCTAAAAGTCATATGAAATTGGAAGGAGTGAAGTTCAGGTTTCCTCTCACGTGGTCTAAATGCAGCATTGCTCGGTCATACGCAGTGTGAACGGACTTGCGGACGCTGGGTTTCTTGCCTTCCATTAGCCGCAGCTTGTCCACAGTGTCGTCCCTCCCGAGGGGCTGAAGTTTGTTCCGTGGGAGCCACTGCCTAGAACCAAAGGGACACAATTTCAAAAGTAACTACGACCACTCCCCATTTGCCTCCACAATCAGCAGCCAGCTTTCTTCCGTCTGTATGAATCTTACCAAGTTCTTTTGGTGTCAAAGAAGAGAACTAAGAATAGCTTTTCGCCTTCTTCAGTTTCCCTCACCTCGCCCAGTTTGAGCACCTCCACGGGAGGCACTGGAATGGGGATGCCGTTATGAAGAAGTCCTTCTTGTGGCATGTCTGGGTCCACGATCTGCAACAATAAATGGCGTTTAAAGTCGGTAAAGTCGCCGTTCCTTTGTGTGCGTCATAGATGAAACAAACCCTCACCATTGCTGGGTACGAGGGATATCCTCTGCATTTGGCCCAAACCAGGTCCAGAGGTCCGAGCTTGGTCTCACTATCCACAGAGAGAAGTGTTGACTTTCCTGTGAACAAAATATCCCAGTACCATTCTATTAATTTATGTTCACGCAACTCCGAATTGTTTTTTAATTCAACTGTATTGCTCGCCAAATCATTTGGTTTTTGGGATGCATAATGTTACGCTGGTCATTAAAACCAATAGACGAAAGTGGATTCTGTTCGCTTCGCCATCGTTCACACACCAGAGATGTCGCCGTTGTCACTGCTGGGAACTTTAACCAATGCAGGTTTACCACGACTCCTTTTAGGCGGGGAGACACTTTAAAAAACAGAAAGCAGAAAAAACAAGAGAAGCCAGTTAAGACGCCGAGCCGCACGCTAAAAGGCGAGGATGAGTCCAGACTCACGCCAGTGTTTGGTCATCATCCTCATCGTCGTGCTCTGCAGGCGTGTGCTTCCCATTCATCAGCTCTAGTGAAAACAAATCAAACAGTGACTCTCTAGAAGCTCCAGTTTCCCCCTATATATAGTCAGATGTATAGCAACCGATTACATCCTCACTTTCTCTATGTGGTGGAGGGAGTTTGTCAGCTGCGCTTTCTGCACTGTGGCCTCGAGACCTCAAGTGGTGAGAGGAAGGAGGCCGAGGTGTCGGGGAAGCCCTGGGAATCGGAGGTAAGCTGTTGATGTGGGTCACTCTGGGTGGATTTGGTCTGACGGGGGCATTCTCCAACCCGTTCCTTTTATCCGCAGGTGCTTTCCCATTTTGATGTGGAGGGGATCTGCTTTTTGCCATTCGCGCCCCATTTTTTGCCTTCTTAAATAAAACAGACGTACGCCGACCGACTCCAACCAAAGGCCGGGTCGGGGGTGTTCCCAGTGGGGTGACTTCGTGAACAGCTTCCGGCTGCGAGGACGGCGTCTCACCGACTTCAGCCTCGTCTTCACCTTGGCTTTTGCTTCCACTGCGGGATGTTCTCTGACGCTTGTAGGAGCGCCCAGGCGACCTCCGTCCGCCGGCTACGATGCCCAGGACCGGGGGTTCGAGAGGAGCGTCTCCTGGAAGTGGTGATGACACCGGGCAGCTAAGTTCTAGCACTGGCGGAGAGTCATCTGGATCAAATGGACATTTACGTCACGAGTGAAGTTCAAACAGTTAGTCATGGTCAAAGAAACAAGAAAGGCACTCTCAGAGTCTGATCAGGTGAGATAAACATCGGTCAATAATCAACCGAGATATTGACGAACACATTTTGAAGCTGCATTGACTGCAATGTTACCGAAAAATGTCAAATTGATCCAGAATCCAGGAGCTCTTGTGGATCATCGCCAAAATGTAAACAACTGTTCCTGGTAACATTCCCAACATTTCCTAAACATTCCATCCAGATCCGTCCAGAACGTTTTGAGTTATCTTCCTAACAGACAGACAAACATAACCTCCTCGCCGGAGGTAAATATAGAGAATAACGTTTTACCTGTCCCAGAGTTGGACACGGCCGTCAAAGGTCCATGATCAACATCCGTTTTCTCGTTTCTCTTGTTCTTCTTAACGTCTTCCTCCTCTTCCCTATCTTTTCCTTTGCCCTGCTTGTCGCCACCATTGACAGGACGAGCGTTTTGCTGCTGGTGGGTCATCTTCTGCTTGAGAGTGTTGATTTCTCGCCGCAGCAGCCTGATGCGTTTCGTTCGGCCGCCGCTGGTGCGCATGGATGTGACCATGTCCAGTTTGTCCAGTAAGGCCTTCAGCTGCTCATCGGTGGTTAAGTGCAGTCTGTCGTCCGGGTCCAAGAGAGAGTCAACTGTGTAGAGTACAAACAGGAGCAGACGAGTAATTGAGACATGGGGGGGGGTTATGTTCTCCAAGAAACAGCTCGTTCCCAACTCACCATCGTCCCATGTGCACTGGTAGAATCCCTGCTTGTTCAGAGAATCTGGGAGATGCATGCCGGTGCTGGGATCGAGGCCAATGCTCTGAGATTGCCTGCAGGCATGCCGGAGAACAGCGCCCCCCACCTCCCGCAGCTGTAAGGCCGTCTTGTGAAACATGGTGTCCTTGGAATTGTACTTGAGGCAGTTGGAGATGACAAGGTCAAAGTCCCTCTCCAGGTCTGCGATGGAGCAGTAGGCGTGTCCCTCGAGCTTGGTACGCATCGTAGAGAAGTCCATGGGCTGGGAAACGAACTCCAGGTAATCTGGGACCTCCGTAAGTCACGAGAAGAAGACTTAGATGGCTCAACGTGAAGCCGAAGGAAAGGGAGCTGCTGGACGGAGACCGTTTCTGTCACGGCACCTACCTCCGACAGATCCACCGGCCGGGAGAAGATTTTCGCTGTATCCTTCTCTTGCAGTTGGTCCAAGGTGGATCGCAAAAGCACCAGCGCAGGGGTCAATTTCAGTTCAAGAGCGGCCTGCTGAACTTTCACCTGGAGGAAAAGGACAAACCCAGGAAGTACAGGTCTCCATTAAAGCTTCGGTGCGTAACAGATGGTGAGTAAATGAATGAATGAATGAAATACCGAGAGCATCCTCCTTTGCACACCTGCTCTCTCTTTAGCCTCTCCCTCTTGCGGATGAGTTCCACCAACAGTCGCGCCCTTTCCAGATCCTGCCTCAACTTTTGCCAGTATCGTAGCTCCCCTCTCGCAGCACACAGCTTCTCATCTGGCTCCTTCTGGAAGCAGAGAAACAAGCACAAGACGAGATTGAATTTTTGATTCGGATTTCACATCAATCATCATTTCAGAACAAGCTTGAACGATGGAGAAAGTGACGACCCAGACAGAATCCAGTTTCCTTAATGGAAAGTGTTAGTCGGTCCTTAATTGGGATGCTTGTCTCGAGAGCTGAAAAAGCAGCACTCTGAGAACTTCAAGATCAGCTTTAAATAAGTCGAAAATGAGTACAATCAAATGTTGGGGGAAAAAATAGTAAAAGTTCAGCACACATATTGGGTTTAAATCCAAATATTTCCTTGAGCCATAAGACGTTGATGAAGCAGAGGTACAACACAAACATCTCGACATGCATGGTCTTCGTCCGTACTTGCGCCGCCGTCTTGTGGGTCTGCAGGTGCGAATGAAGTCGCCGTATCAACGGCATCCCGTTTCTTGACTGCCGTTTCAATAGCCAGTAGTTATGCAGCCTCTGCATGAACTGAGTCTTCCTCTGGACTTCGACTCCTGTACAGATCTTGTTTAGCCTGTGGAGACGTGACGGTTTTACATTAATACCTGCGAGGCAACACTGTGGTCAATTAAAACCCACCCTAAGTGAGCTCATTTAAAGGAACACTGCATACAAAAAACACTCAAAACACTTTCTTGATCCCTAGAAAGAAGATCTATCGTCACTTCTACGACGCAGCATGAAACGAACACGCCGAGCTGGTTGTTCAAATTCTGTAAATGACACACCTGTGAGAAGGAATCTGAGGCACAAGCAGCACAGGCACAGCGGAACGACGCGCCGACCCACCGGAGCCCTTCGTATTCTTCTTCTTCTGCCCCTTCGCTGCCTTCTTGTTCGAAGGAGGAGGAGGAGGGCTCTGAGTGTAGGACCGTTGCCCCCGGTTACCTCTACCGCCCACCAGCCTCCCCTCGACCGACTCGTCCCCGGATCCATCCCGTCGACTGCCCAGCGGAGAATGATGCTCGCAAAAAGCGGTCTTCTTCACAGAGAAGGTGGTGCCGTTCACACCGGTCTCCCGCACTGGCTCGATCTTCATGAACAGGCCAGCCTTCTGGGCGCAGGTGACATGAAAGGCCCGGTAACAGTTGGCTTTGTGGCACTGAATGGACGCTCCTCTGCCCTTCTGCTTACAAAGGTAGCAGGTGAGCTTCCAGCGAGCAGTGGGGATGTTCTTGACCCCTTCGACAGGCTCCAGGAACACCGTGTTGGCGAAGCACACCTCCGGGATCCATATGGCACAAACAACATGGGCCCACCGGCCGTCGCTCGTCTGTTTGAAGGCACCTCCTCGGTTGGGACAGAGCACGCAGTCTACGGGACGGGAGGGGGACTGCAGGCAGCAGCGGCACAGCCACTGACCCTCGGGCACGTAGGGGACACCGTAACACTCCTGGTGGACGGCGAGGTTGCAGATGTCGCAGAAGAGAATGACGTTGCTGTTCAGGCATTCGTCGTCGAGGCAAACGCAGCAGAACGCGTCCTCGTCCACGGCGCTGTGGGACAGCGCCTGGCTGCGGGACTCCAGGATGGACTCCCGCTCCAGGCGGTCGATCAGAATCTCAAATGTGTCCGGGGACACGGAGGCATAGCCGTCAGACACCCTCTTGTGGTTCACCATCTCCAGCCACGCGAGGTCCTCCTCGTCCATGTCGTACTCAGCCACGCTGTCTTGCTCCTCCAGCGACCTCTCAACATAGCAGTAGTAGGCTGCAGGGAGAGGAGGCACCTCTGCGGGACAGACCGGACTCAGCAGGCGAAAGGTGGGCTCGGGAAGAGGGCTCTGGTGGGACGGGTGCTGCAAGGAATTGGTAGATCCCGTGTGTTGCTCCGAGCCAGACCGCTGGTTCTGGTGAGATGCGTTTTTACCGCTTCTCCTGCTCTTACAGTTGAAAGGTTTCCTCCACAGTCTAGTTTTACTCTGCATTTGTTCACTGTTCTCCTTGTTGCTGTTGCACTCAACAATATCCTGAGCCATCATCTCGTCTTCCGTGATTACTGGCAGAGTATCGGTGATGTTAATCCGATGGAGCCGTCCATCTAAATCCACTTCCACTATTTTCTGCGCCTGTGCGTACGTCAAAGTCTCCCTGGATGGAGAAAGCTGCAGTCTGTAGGGCGAGGGGGGGCGCAGCTGGCCCGCCGAGCCCCTGCTCCTTCCTCTCCCTCTGCCTCGACCCCTACCCATGTTGGATCTGCTAACAGCTGTGTCACATTCCCACCTCCTTACCCTCTGCATGGGAGTGTGCAGCAGCGCCCTAAAAGAAATAGAAGTAAACATGTGACTTGTGTTTCCTGTGAAACCCCAATTCCAAGTTTGAAGACAATGTAAAACCTATTCTCAAAACAATGTTTATCAATAAAAGGTTGTTTTTTTTACATTTCCCAGTAAACCCTTTGTACAATTTATGTGTTTCAAATGGCCAACCTGGCTTCATCCCTTTCATAACAAAAACTACCACCTATTATCAAATAACCTGTTTACTGTGACATCTTTTTTTATGTCCTAAACATTGGTTATGTGATGCTGGCGTCAAATTCAAAATAGGCATAGTTTAGCACAGATTAATGAAGTTGAGTTTCATAATTAAATATAATGTCTCTGTTTTTGAGTATGTGTTAAAGAGAACTAGCTAATTTCCCCTTTCTGTATCATGTGGTTTCTTCCAGACCTTCAATCTTTGCTTTTACTAAAACTGATTTTCTAAGAATACTGTATTACCATTCAAACATAAAATTCTCACTCTAGAAATGAAATAACAAAATCGACAACTAAAGTCTTATTTTTTAAATATCGATTTTGCTTTCTCGTGATATGGCTTTGTATTTTATCAATGTGCTTCTGTCAAGTTCTCAAAATTAGAATCAGCTTCCTATTTTTTTTGTGCACAACGTACAAGGTGCTAGGAATGATAAGTTCACAAACAATTATTTATATATATATATATATATATAATATATACATAAATAAATAAAGACAAAATATAAAGAAGCGCAGTAACCGTAGTGCGCTTATAATAAAAAACACAATAATTTTCACGTGGGCACCTCAGCTGTCTTCCCATTGGCGCAACCAGGAGTCTGTTACGTTTCAATGTTTTTTTCTTTACTGACCAATCGAATGCCAGCATTTCCCATTTTGTCCTTGTTGCTGTGCGTAGTTGTGTGTAGTTAGGTTGAGGAGCAATAAACACCAACCCGAGTATCTAACATCTGTCAGCCATTTTAAGCGCACAACAGCACAGACAGACAACATTTGGACTGTCAGTTGATTAGATGCCCAATTACAAATGCCAACAGCAACCAGAACGCATTACGCGCTGCGTGCGTCGTGCCTCTGCGCACACATTAGCTGCATGCATGCGTTAGATCACGACGCTGCAATTGTGCAAAAAAAAAAAAAAATTGGCTTTGTACTCCAGACCTGTGTCTCTTGCTGATTACGTTCCTCGATCGGGCAGGACACACCGAAGTGCCGTCACGCAAGCGAGAACGATAATCAACACGTCAGAGGGGGTTACCTTGAAGAATCGTCCTCTGCGGTGCGAGTGCCAAACAAGAACTGCACCTAGCTTAGTGCCAGCTAGCGACAGACCACAACCAAGTCGGACATGCTAGCTGTTAGCTTAGCTCGCCGGTAATTTCAAGAGCGACAGCGTCATCTTCAGCACTTAAATTCTTCGCCGTGACTTCGCTCAAACACATCGGGAAGCCCCGGCCTCATAGTAATGGGTTAAACTTGTCTAATGATGCTGGTTCACAACTTATGGACGGCAAAATCTCGAAGATATCACATTAATGTTCTTGGATGAGGCTAAATATTCAGTCAAGATGGCTTGAAAAATACGCCCCTTTGGTAAAAACGCCTCAGCCAATTACTGCTCGTCGCTTCACCTCGCGCCCAACGCGCACACGTTTCCCATTGGTCAATCCGACAAACCGAATTCATCCAACTCAATGTGGAGCCTCGATCAGGCAGACGCGGTGATAAAAACAACGGGACGGACACCGCGCGCCTCGTTTCCTGTCCTTATCTTCCGGACACAGGCAGCGCACCTGCTGTTTAACCTGAGCGCGATGTTATGCCCCCACGAAATGACTCATTCGAGGTCCCCCCCCTCGTCTGTGGACGGGCAGCCCACGCGCAATAACATATATTGTGTGTTTTATTTATTTATTCATTAACACGTTTGAAATCAGGTGATTTTCCCAACAGCTTGTTCATATTCCGAGGTCCCCCCCCCCCCCCCCCCCAGGGAGCTATTGGACAAATATTCTCTTGTTTTAAGTATATATAAAAATAAAAATAAACCTGATGTCCCGACTTGATGGGTCCTGAAACAGTATTATATTGATGCTTACAAATCCCAGATGCAGCTCGGTCAGATATCAATCATATCTATGGAAACATTGGTATTGGTGTCTGTTAAGACTCTCCTGAATAAGATGATGTTTTTGTGTTGTATGTTTTTACTATTGGGTCTAGAGCCTGTAATAAAGTTTATATAATCAAAATAACGTGTTGAGTGTATATTTTTACATACATTATAATTTTTTTTAAATAGTTTGTAATTCGTGCTGATCCCGCCCACCTTCACCCCATAAAATGTGTCCCGCTGTCTCCTCCCTCAAAGACATTTTTAAACACTCTTGAATCTGACCACTGCATCGCAGACAAACTGTGAAGCCTGACACCAAATTAGCAGCGACATCTTGGGCTCTCGTCAGGTAGTAAGGACATTCATTTTGTACACGCTCGTGACCGATCCGTCTCACTGATGTATTTATTTGATTTACTTTTTGGATTTGTATATAATTGTATATGATTTGTCATGCAATCTTTGCAGCACTAATTGCATTTCTGCAACTTGTAGTATGCAAGTGAGGAGAATCACAATGCTCTTTGGGTTCTTTGCATTGTCTGCTGGACTTTTCCTGAACATGGGAGCATCCGCTACAGGTAAGGCACTGCTTTTTTTTCTCTTTTCTTTTTCTTAAGTTATTTGATTGTGACAGAAATAGTACTTCCACACTAACTCAAATATATTTACCCAGACTTGTTATACTGCAATAACCAATGTATGAACTCAAACTCTGTTGGCAAAGACTGAACGTGCATTGATGCACCTGACTGACAGCATTTTATTTGATCTCGTTACTCTGAAATATCAGGAAGAAAAGATAAACTCCACCAGCCACTGCATTTATAAAGTGCTGTGGCAGGTTGGTTTATTTCTCTGCCAAATATTTTATGTGTCTCTATGGGATTTGAAGTTCTTTAGACTTAGCAAGACTTAAATACATAAAGAGTCATCTTGGATCAATATCAAACTTTAACACCACATCCTGTCCAAAACAGAGAATACAGAAAGGAAAGCCAGCTAGTTCACACACTCACAAAAAAGGGTCATAAATGAACTGTATGGGGCAAACAAAAGCTCTGTTTCAGAGTGGCCAAAAAGTGGCGGGGGCTTGCATACATCATGTCTTTTGAAAGGGAAGCTCTGATGGTTGCAAGGATCACCCTGTGGTGAGGAATCCCCAAGGCCCTGGCCTGAAGTCAGGCTTTTGATAGTGATTGACTTCCCTCGCATCTCGCAGTGTCATTGATACACTGTGAATCAAAACATTGTGCTAAATATATTACTAAATAAAGATTCCGGATCTGTAGGATACCGGAAAAACGCTGTGACTGAAATGTCAATATAAGCAATCAAAGGTTCCCCTCAGGCATCCCTGCACACACAGCTTTTGGATTCTAATAAATTTAGGCTGGACAACCAATGGTCAAAAATAACTCAACAAATCAGTTGATCATCCATCATCTCTCATTATTCCCATTACTTATTAAGAGTCCTCTGAAACTGCTGATTTAATTCACATGGAATCTTCCAAGTCTCCAGTTTTCATAGAC
Organism: Brachionichthys hirsutus; assembly: GCF_040956055.1. Lineage (NCBI taxonomy): Eukaryota > Metazoa > Chordata > Actinopteri > Lophiiformes > Brachionichthyidae > Brachionichthys > Brachionichthys hirsutus. The sequence continues at coordinate 6,223,215 of NC_090904.1, read as the reverse complement.
ACAACAAAGAGAGTGTACCTAACAATTAATTAACACTTTCATACATTTTCTCCTCAACATCAGGGCAATCAGAGCTGAGAATCACAACGATAAAGGTATAGTCACATTTCATTCATTAGGTGCACACAAAACGCTTCGTTAATTGTAACACTGATCATCCTTTGACATATTTCCTTTCAGCAAGAGCCTTACACAACGTCCAAAGGCCAACAGCTGGAGGGCTTTTGCATGGACCTGCTATCTGAGTTAGCAAAGAAACTGGGATTCAAATACAAAGTGCATCTGGTGAAAGATGGTTCATATGGCCGACAGGATGAGAGCGGGAACTGGAACGGGATGATTGGAGAGGTCGTGAGAAGTGTGAGTACGTCAACGCTGACATTCGGAGGGGTCAAAGGGCAACAAACCCTTCTGCAGAAGCGTGAAAGTAATTTGAATTTCTTGAAGTCTTGTTTTTATTCCTGCCTTGCTACAGGAGGCGGACCTCGCCATTGCTCCCCTCACGCTCACGGCATCTCGGGAGAAAGTGGTGGCAATGAGCAAACCCTTCATGCAGACAGGCATCAGCATCTTGCTGAGGAAGGCCTTCTCAGAGGAAGCTGGGTGGTTTGAGTTCCTAAACCCATTCACAGCTAAAACGTGGATCTGCATAGCCTTTGCCTACTTGGGCACGGCCGCTTGCATGTTTGCAGTTGCCAGGTTGGTGATGAAAAAAAAAAAAAAAACAGTTCTCATTTTCCAGAAGCAATAATTGTGAGTTGTGTTTCATCTTTGTTGATGTCCTGTGCATTTATACAACCAGTCAGTGGATGTTGTCGCATTTCTGCGAAGCAGTTTCCTTTGGAGTGTAACATTCGTGACTCATACTATTTGCACATCCAGACTGAGCCCATGTGAGTGGAGTCACCCCCAGCGTGAACAGAGCAGCTTCAGCTTCCTCCACAGTCTGTGGTACACAGCTGGAGGCCTGACTCTGCAAGGTAACCAGCCACGCCAGACGGCCTGCATGCCGCACAACAGGCAGAAAAGTCTCCGGGCATGATGGATTTGTTTCTCTTCTGGAATTTTTGTTTGTTTGTGTTGTAGGTGCTGGGCCGCACCCCAAAGCTCTTTCAGGACGCGTCATTGGCTGTAGTTGGTGGTTATTTGCCATCGTCCTCCTGGCTCATTATTTCTCGAACCTCAGCTCCTCCAAGACCTCCGACTCCTCCCACCTGACCGTGAAAGGGTTTGATGACTTGGTAAATCAGGATATGATTCAGTATGGCTGTTTGGCTGGTTCGTCCACCCTCGCCTTCTTAAAGGTACAGACATTTGGGCCAGTTAGGGGTTACTGTACACGCACCTCTTTGGCTTCTCGCTAATTCTGTTAGTCTTTCATCCAGAACTCAAATAATCCAGTGTACCGCAGAATCTATGAGCACATGGAGAGAACAAAGAGCTTTGTGTCGTCTATGGACGAAGGCGTTCGCCGTGCCAAAGAGGGGAACTTCGCTTTTATTGGAGAGTCAGTTTCTTTGGACTTGGCAGTAGCACGTCATTGTGAACTGCGCCGATCGCATGAGGTTGTGGGTATGAGGGGTTACAGCATCGCCGGCAGCCTTGGTGAGGCGTCTCCTTTTAAAAACTCATGCAAAAAAATGACTTTTCAAAAAAAAATTAAAAAAAATAAAACTCCCTCTTCTCAAGGCTCACCTATCATGAAGAACCTCAGTATAGCCATCCTGCAACTGGGCGAGGCAGGAGAGCTGGCCTACCTGCGAAGCAAGTGGTGGGCCAGCGGCTGCGTCAGAGACGAGTCCAGCTCTGGATCTGTGCAGCCACACAGCCTCAAGGGGATGTTTCTAGTTCTAGCTCTTGGTGTGGGACTGGGAGCACTGCTGTCTGTCCTGGAGCTCGCCGCTAAGAGCCGGCGGACTGCAGCTGAGCAGGAGGTATGTGCTTAAATGCATTGGGGAATCACGTCAGCTCCGAAAAGGGGAAAAACCAAACTGAAAGGTTTTGTTGTGTCAGTACCGAAGGCTGCCATGTTGTGCTTACGCAAATACACATGATGAAGCCACCACAATCATGAACTACTCTGTATCACTGCAGCTTATACTTCTATTGTCTTTTCCACAGAAATCCTGCTGGACTGTGCTCAAAGAAGAACTGGGGCTGCGACTGAGCACCAACGGAAGAAACACATCTGAGAAAAACGTAGAAAAAGCATAAACAGGAAATGCTGTTGAGACAAATACGAAGACTAACTTAGTTTGTTCGATGTAGTTTTTTTTAGGTTTTTTTTTTCAACTGTTACAGAATCTGGCCTAAATTTGACAAATGTGTCGGTTTCAAAGTTGTTTGTAAAGTTAATTGCAAAAAACACAACATATTGATTGCATGAATGCTACAGTTTTAGTGAAAAAGGAAATGTTCTTTTTGAAATATAAAAGAACAAATTCTTAAAATAATTAACATTTACCGGTAGTTAACGAATTGCTCCTATTTTGTGATAATGAATCGAGTGTTGTAGAGTTGGCAATGATTTTAACATTTATGTTTTAAAACCTAGTTCATGCATACATTTTTTTTTATTGTAAACATTACTGCAGGCCTAATGTGATGATAATAATAATCATGTAATTGTAGTTGGTGTCTTCCACAGACAGAACAGTACTTAGTCCCCCTCTCCTTCCTCCTGATTTTGGTTGCTCAGTTCCTCCCCTTCTTCTTCTGAAGGATATCTAAGGCTCTAAAGTATATTCTAATCTAACACAAAAGACAACAATAACATCAAGTCAACATTAAATAAAGCTGCTTAACATTTATACCTGCATTTGTATTAATTTTGCAAAACGGAATCAAAGATAGCTCACCATTTAGAAAAAAAGTGGCGACTTGCAACGTATCTCTCTCATCTTTTGGTCAAAAAGTGCCTTCATTTCCCTTTGCAGGGTTCCATCGAGATGTTCCGCCCCAGCCGGCACACAGGCGGGCACGGACTCCAGACTGTCAGCGCTCGCGTCGCTGCTGCTGGATGTGCTGTCGGACAGGCAGAGGCCGTTCTGTGTGGGCCTGGGCTGGAAGCCATAGCTGCCGCAGTGCTGTGGCCGCCGTGCCTTCCAGCGGAAAGCGGGGTTTGGTGTGTGAGGAGAGGTAGCTTGTTTTCGAGGGCAACTTTGCGAGCGGGCCTTTGTTCGTACTGGTGCTGACAGGTGGGGGTAGGCTGGAGCCTCTAAAGTCCGCCTCACCCTTGCAGGGGATGATGGAGGGATGAGTGGAGAGGATTTGGCTTCAGGCTGGAGCAAATAATGCAGCATGGGCTGAGACTGAGAGACTGAATCAGTGTGAGTCTTTGGTGGTTGTTCAGATTCATCTGGCTGCTGTTCTTTTGACAGTTCCTCAGATTGGCCCGGCAGCTCTGGTCCAAGAGTCTGAGCTGCTTCCTGCTCAGGACAGTTTGACTCTGGCGATTCATTAGATTCATTTTCAAACTCCTCTTTAATTGGATTTTGGCCGTTAGCTGCAGGACTATCGGGATAGGAAGCCTGCGGAGAGGCCTCCAGGTCAAAGCTGTCTGCTTTCACACAGGGAGCAGCCCTCATGTGGTTGGAGTCAGTGGAAGACATCCGGCTGAAGAGCCCTCTCCCTTTCTCTGGTGGTTCATGCATTTTAACTCTGTGAGCTCTCATCACTGGCTCACTCATTGCCCCTTTGTGGATGGCAGCCTTGGATGCGGGCCCTTGCATCAACGGGGACATTTCCCCATTCTTGCTGTCCTGAGACATGGCATCCAGATGGCTGTATGCAGCACGTCCATCTTCCGAGGACAGGACAGAGAGGTCCATAGAGGCCTGCCTTTGTTGACCCTTCATGTGCTTCTGGGCTGCTTTTTGGATGTGTTTTCTGGCCGCTTGAACCGCGTTGGTGGGCTTGATCTGTTCGATAAAGAACACCAAAGGATTTAATAAGATTGAGTGGAAGCCGTGTCTGACTTCATTTAGAATAATTTACCTTTCCTGATATATGATTGATGGCAACATGAACAAAAACGGATGACTCCGCCATCCCCTCCAGGTACACATGCCGATAACCTACAAGTGTTGCAGACGTATATCAAGTTAACCTGAATGTCATTCATGTTAATGGATTAGTTTGACTTACTGGGAAGCATAATTATTCAATTCAGTGCCCGAAGTCCCATTCTTTAATAGAAACAAGAACTATTATGTAAAGTATTCCACAAACAAAAGAGGCATAACGTGTAACACATCGACCATTTTTTAAATATATTCTTTCCTGCAATTTAAAGTCACATCATTTCTTCATCGGTGAACATCTTGCACACACACTGGTCATGTAATGTAAAAAATACTTTACATATCACGTAATCTACCTGGCATCATACTGGTGAGAGCTATGGTTCTCTGACCAATGAACTCTCGTCCAATGGGATCGTGATCCCACACCTGAAAGCGCACCAGAGCGATCTGTGGCATCTGAATGTTAAAAACAAGGGTCTCCTCCCACATCGGGTTGAAACCTGAACGACGTTAAAAGTGACGTTAAAGACAATTAAGTGTTTATTGTAATTATCCGGATTGCAGTGTGTGTTTTGTGTACTTACCATTATCATCCACCACCCTGGTCTGCTGCTTGCAGCAATCGCCAGGCAGACCTATTATCTCTACTTCGACAAAGGGATCAATAATCTGGGTGTACAAAAGCATGAATAAAGGTTAGTGATGAATCTTATTTAAAGTTTTATCCGCTGTATAAATATTGGTTTATAACTGCAGTGAGTTTGCCTCACCTCTCCTCTGTCTCCAAACATGGTGTCTTTGGATTTGGGAAGCTGCTGTCCACTGATGATCTTCAACACTACCTGAGTCTTTCTGTGTCCTGGCAGAGGATCCTCCAACAGGGGGTTAAAGGCACCTGAGACAATCCAATCTTGCTGACTGACATCTCACATGTTGATAATTTCCATTCACCCAGCCCAATCTGCAAAAGCGCTCACCTTTACGCAAGCACTTTGGCTTCAGAGTATACCCACAGTTCCCATTGGCTGAGAACTTGGCTCGGTTCAGTTCGAGCACACGACCCTCTGTTTGGTAATTCATGGCCACTGGAGAGAAATATCAACACACATACGGGAATAAAAACCTGCAATAATACTAAACATTGCAATCTTCTAAAGCGAGCAGTTTCACCCATGTGGCATCCCGTATTCCAGTATGGTTGTGGGTTGAAGTTGCTCGAGTCCACTCTGAAATTGGACGGGTAGACTCTAAGGAGCTGCCGCTGGTTGAAGCGGACCAGTTCTCCTGGCTTCAGCTGCAAAATGCGGTTCACCACTGTCTCGTTGAGGGACGAGACCTGCCAGCTGCTTGTAAAAGCTGCCAGAGAGAGAGAACGGCATCAAACGTCCATTCCAGATGAAAGATTTGGTGGCACTCTTAAACAGACAGACCCTCTACCTTGTGTTTCTATGTCATGGACGCGGACAGATTTAGTGTACTTGACCAGATCTGACAGAGCTCGGGACAGCCTCATTGTCTTCCTCTTTCTGAAGGGAGAGCATCAGACATAGTCAGCCGCAGCTGGAACTAAGAGTACTACATTGATCTACTAGTACAGGATTCAAATACCAGCCTTACTTAGGATGGTAAATGATTTGTGTCCTTTCCCTGCTGCTGCTGGGATCAGACTCAACATCAGATGCCGTCATATTTTTCACTCTGACTCTCTTTTTCCTCTGAAAAAAGAAAAAACTCTTTCACATTTACACAATTTTGAAATGTTCATTCTCTTTCCATCCTCTTCAAACCCTTACAATAAAAAAAAAATGTCATTCCAATTGACTGACTTTATGAGTAGAATTGTTGCTATAGCAACAGACCTCTCTAAACAACTTGGAATGTTGCTTTTGCCAAAGCAAACAAACACCATTGCTGTGAAACCCATATTTTGAGATTCTCTAAAAATAACTGAAATGGAATTAATCTCAGCAAATCCATCTCGGTTTTTTTTTCTTGTTGGGTTGAATTGGAACTTTAATTCATTCAGGTGAGAATATGGGAAAGTAGAGAGAGTTTAGGCGGTGATGAGTGAAATGTCTACAGCGAAACTATTGTAGAGCTCTGTTTATTCATTCTCCTGAATTCTACCAAATAGAAATTCAGTTTTGTGATGTTTCACTGTCACAAATGTGGTCTGTAGGCAGCAGCTTCTATCTTTACCTCCGACAAGGAGGCGTTTATCTGTCTGTCTGTCTGTCTGTTAGCAGGATTACAGATAAAAATCACAAGCATAAAAGGATCCGATATGCAAAATGTCTTCTGGATCTGATCCAGAATGAGGTCAGTAGAAAATATTACATTTTAACATTGAGAACTCCAGTTTTAAAAACACACACCAACAACCTTTTGCTGATGAGCCAGATCACCATGTAGATGGTGCAAATCCAATTAGGAGAGGAAGGAGCTGCTTGGAGGAGGTCTGCGCTCTCCGAGTGCTTTTCTAGTTATCCTTAAAATCAATTTCCTTTGAGTCAGTTTCATATTCTGGATAATATTATGGACACTTCTGTCTCGTTCTATCAAAATCAGATTTCTTTTTGAAGTACCGTAAGCCAAATTCTCCTCAGGCAGTGCAGGTATATTGACAGCCATGCTCCATGCAAAGTGATAGTGATCAAAATTTAAAAGGTTAACATGAAAAGAGATTGATGAAATAAAAGTGGATTACCTTTCTCTTGAAGCTCCTCATAATGGATCTGCCAAATCGTCTCTTCTTCTTGGCTGGATTGGCAAAGGCAACACGGCTGCCATCCTAAAAGAGTCAAAATGCATATAGTACATCTAATATCCATCTGTCTGCCTCTCAATGATTTAACTTGCCTGTGAATTATCCTCCTCCTCTTCCTCATCACCAGTGTCTTCATCAGACACATCACCCTCCTCCGCATCAGGATCAATATTTGCTGGCAGCTTTTTCCCCTGGAACAGCAAACATAACATAATATTATACGCGTGTTAAAAGGCCAATGTGAGATGAGTGCTGTTTGCTGTATTGTTTCTGCAGCACACGGCCCTTAAAATAACTTTACTTTGACTAAAATCTTTCCTTTCAGGATCTCCGGGGAGGGCAGCCGCTTGCTCTCGTGCATGTTGACATTGGACAGATCCAGTTTGTCCTGCAGCACCTCTCTCAGGCAGCTGGCCATCTTCTTCTGCTGAGGCACGGTGCAGTGGTTCTCTATGGAGAGGATCACGGGGTACCTAGGGGGGGGGGGCATGACGCACAGGTGGGATGATTTATGTAGTGAAAGCTTGACTGAAGGCCTCGGTGTCAGGACCCGGAGACACTCACTGCGATTTGGTGAAAGCATATTTGTTTATTGTGTCAATGACGTCTTTGAAGAGAATTTTGGACGTCAGGGTGAAGCCGTGGTGAATAATGGGCTCCCCGTCCGGTCCGTCCCAGCAGTCCACTGAGAAGGGAGAGGCAGCATCATGAGTGGGTGACTCACCTTGTGTGTCATGTAATAACCACGCAGAGCCTGAGGCTCCCGTCTCGCAGGCGCTTACCCTCCACACAGCGACAGCCTGCCTGGAGAACATAAGCGTACATTTCTACTCTCGACCGAGAGAGCAGCTGCCCTCCCGTCAAGTAGGTGTTGTGTGAGGTGGCGATGAAGTAGTGATTCAAAGGCTGCGTCATGTCCTGGTTCACCTGGCTGTGCGCAGGGTTGAAGATGTCCCCAGCGGGACTTCTCATGAAGTTGGTGAACCCTGAATGGAAAAAAGTAATAGCATATCACGGCTGGTTCAAATGACATCTGATGTTAGACGCATTGTACTTTAATACATAAGCGAGCTTCTCATACCATCAATACCCAGGACCATCCGCTGCAGGTTCTCAGGACACGGCTCAAACTTGGCCACTATGTCAGCCAGATGTTCTCTGGACAGATTCTGCACCTGGAAGAAAAATCATTTTGAAATGTCATTTGTCGTTTAACTGATCCATCCATCCATTTTCTTGGAGACGTGAAGACCTCAATCGTCTCGTCTTCGGCCGCTTTATCCACCTCATGCGTTACTGGTCTGCTGGAGCCTATCCCAGCTGACTATGGGGAGAGGCGGGGTACACCCCAGATGAGTCGCCAGTTCATCGCAGGGCCACATAGACAGACAACCACTCATGCACACACTCTCACCTAGTGAGAATCTGGAGTGATTCACCTAAATTACATGTTTTTGGAGGAACCTGGAGAAAAGCCAGGCCAACTGTGCTGATCCAATATTTTTTTATATTAATTATCTTTCAGAAAATTTGAAGTTTTAAATTAAATTGACAACAGTAGGTAGTTTTATTCTCCGGTCCTAAATTCTTTAGTTTTTACAGTTAGAACCAAGATCCAATTTAGATACCAAAGAGCATTGAAACCCAGGAAACTGTCCAGGAAAGCATCCTTGAAAAATGAAAAATGCTTAAGAAAATCTAGTCAGTCTGCCAGTATGGAAGAAGTGGAGATGTGCTTTCTATTTAAAAAAAAAGAAAGCTGGCAGTGCAGTTGTTGACTCTTCATTCAGATTTCAGATTAGAATTATTCCTTGCTTCTGATGATAGAATAACATCTATAGTAAGCTGTTTAGGAGGATCATTATTTTTGAGAAAATAGCTGCTGAACCTTTTTGTTGTACCTTCTGTTCATTTTCGAGAAAGCGTGCAAGGTCGTGAAGATCCATGACTTCTTTCTGATTGCTGTAGGAGATCATTATCAGATAAAGGTCTCTGCGTGTGGAAATCATCTTGTAGAAGGAGCAGAATTCTTCAAAGCCCAGAGAGCCCTGGTTCTCATCGGTGTGTGCGTCCTGAACATAATGAAGCAAGAAACAATCAGTGGAGGGGATTAGAAAGAAAATACTTTATGTGCCGCCGTTACTCACAATTTTGAGTGAAAGTATTTCAGATCTCAAAAAAAAAAAAGACCTCGATTTAAGAGACCAGGATATAAACAATGAAGCCATAACTTATTAAAGCCACATTTCCAATTGGGACAGGGGTTCACAACCTTTTCTATAACTCGCACCCCTAGAGAACTTTTATTATGTTCTCGCACCCCATACAAAACGAATATCTCATATGAAGATGAAGAATACAATTTGTATTTCATTTGAGCAACACATTTATATGAGATAAGTGTTTAAATGTATTAGCAAAAATAATACATCGATAAATATAAATGTTTAATGGATAAACATTTAAATGTATGGATTTATTATTTTTTGCTAAATTGCATATTCCAAGGTTTCACACCTCCCTCCTGAATTAGGCATGCATGCACAGTAAATCTGTTGCAACATGCACAATGAATGTTTGTTTAAATCTTACTTGAAACATCTGCCTGACTCTCTGCTTTGGTAAGTTGACGTTCAGTTTGTTGAGCAGCTGGTGCACCTCTCCCATGCTCAAGGTACCGTCTCCATTTTTGTCAGCCTCAGAGAAAGTTTGCTGCAACCACGTAAAGCTGAAGTTAAGGAGGAATCGACGACTACTGATCAGATTGAAGGCGAGGTGTGCAGTGATAGAAAGCAGTGTTTTAAGTGAGTCACTGTGAACTGAATGTGAACGAGAAGCCAGATAAAGGATATTGGTCACGGGTGCGCTGCCTCCGGGCCAGGCTGTCTTCATCACTGATACCTGCCATCAGGTATTTCAGCCCAGTGATCCAGGTGCGGGCCTCTTCGGCGTTGGCAGAGACCAGGTCCAGGGACTTCACACGATCCCCATAGTAAATGCTGAAGCAGCAGTTTGGGTCGAAGCGGTTGTCTGCGTACCGCCGGAAGACCTCAGACCTTTTCCCCTCGCAGACTTCATGGATGGAATCTATCGTTACTGAAACAGAATCAAGACACATAGATCTGGGACGGCAGTAGCTTAGTCCACGGAGACTTTGCTTGGGAACCTTAGAGTGTCCGGTTCAATTCTAGCGTGAACCAAGTGTGAAATGGGGGCTGGAGATGTGTCAAGCTGCCCTTGAGCAAGGCACCGACAAGCTACAAGGCACCCACAAGCTACTTCTGAGGTGCCGCTACGAAGCTGCCCATCGCTCTACCATCTACCTCTCCACTGTTGCATGTTCATGGGTGCTTGATGTGTGTGCGTGCGCTATTGCCTATATGTGTGTGTGATGTAAAAGTGTAATTTCCCTGAGGGAACCCCCAAAGGGATAAATAAATTAAAATGGTAAATGCAGATTTTAAAAAAATGACCCCGTAGCCACGGTAACCATGGTATCCTACCTACAGGAATTTGCAACCTCAGTGGTATTATTATTATTAGTCTGACAAACAAACAATGTTCATAACTCTAATAATCCAGGTATTATATATATTTTAAAAATAACATTAATTGATCATTTATATAGACAGAAGAATTGAATATTGTGTGGCGATGGCTCACTTTTGGCCTTGTCGTGTTTCCGTGATGGCCGCCACCGTATGCAGGACTTGTGTTCGTCCAGATAGAAGAATCGAACCAGTCCTTTCTTCTTCCCTTTCAGCTTGGTCATCTGCGTGCCCGCCTGCATGGCGCACATACATCTCTCCACTGCAAAACAGCACCAGGGGACACGTTATAAGTGGCTTCCTGTTCTATCGGATGTGCAGGGGATCACCGGCTGTTTGTTTACTTGACTCTGCGCAGGGCGACACAAACGACGGCAGCAAAGGATCCCTGAAGTAGCAGAGACAAGTGGAGGTTTACCATAAAGCACTCGTTTATGAGATTATAGCTCGCGTCACAGGGATTTAATTACGTGTACTGTATATACAGTACGTGATAATGATAAGAGGCATTCAAAGAGACGGCAAACATGGACAACCCTGAAATGACCTTAGTCCAGCAAGCGAGCCCTTCAGTTATGAGCTTTATAGAATGAGCGCTGGTCATTCTTCTTTGCTGAAATTCCTTTGAACTCTTAAATGCAGCGTGCCGGTCTAAAACAATGGCTCCAGCAAGGTGTAGGTCAGGATAGGGCTGCGATCGAGAGCAGGCGACCAATGTTTGTAATCTGAAGCTCAGATACACGTGACGCAATCATTCAAGATAATCCTAAGGGATTGTCTGTGTCCATATGCCCATTATCTACTCACAGGCTTCTTTGCAACTCCATTCTGTTGCGTTGAAAACGGCCACTTTAGATGAACGAGGTTGTCATTGGTAAGAAATAAATGATAAACACGCTCCCTTGTTTCCAGTCGCCTGCAGCTATCCCAGATAAACAGACTGTTGACATATTGCAGTTGAATATTTGAAAGCATTTTATACTACAGTATATACATATATATATTATTAATTTTTTCCCTACTTAATCCGCTTACCTATTTGACCCAGCCTCCATTTCGGTTGGGCGACCACACTGCCGCCGATCCAGAAAAACTCTTCTGCGAGTCTGGAGATGGACGCTTTCTGCCAGAGCTTTGGAGATGTCATAATGGACAGAGTGGAAGAATTCAAGGGACTTGAGGCTTGTTTCATCTGCTGGAAGGAGCCCTTGGCGAGTGACGGGGAGGACATTCCTGCTGTCAGAGATCCCAAAGACTGGAAGGAGGTCTTCTTGGGTGACATAGAGGACAGTGGCCGGCCGCCACTCAGCCCTGGAGACAGAGGAGCCATCGCTGGGGTGCTGCTCATCCCTGAACTGTACATTTGAGTCCACCTTTCCTGCCCCCCCCTTTAGGCCACATGAACCCGCCTCCACCCTCCCTCTGCCGGGCTCCTCGGTAAAGTTTCTCAATAGCCCATCTCATGCAGAATTTAGAGTCAGCATATCCTCGTCGTGCATTTAAAGTCTTCTCACAGGGGATCAGGCAACGATATTTTCCATCCTGCAGGTTCATTCAGCGTCATCCTGAGTGATGTAATCCAGTGCAGCAGCTATTAGAGCTCCAATAGCATTGTTTGTTTGTACAATGAGCGGACACACAGAGAAAGAATGCTCTGCATGTGTCAGTCACTAAGTCTTCCACAAGCTGTAATCCTGCAAGACTTCAGCCGTGCTTTCCTGGAGGGATTTTCACGCCACCAGTAAGCCCCTGAAGACACAGAGTAACACAGGAAGGGGGGCAGATATTCATCGAACTGCATTTGAAGTTGTCAAATTCATCAAAGAATACAGAAATGGTGGTCTGCCTTTAGGATTTGACGTTAACATTAATTCCATTTTAAATTAGGAACACACAGAATTTGAAATGCACTGTGTTCAACTGTGTGCAATGAGATCCCCCCCCCCCCCCGAGAGGCACCGTGTGACATAAACTAAATGTATACACATAATATATATACTACAGTATAAAGTAGAGTGTAGCAGAATATGAAAATAAATAGATGAATATTAAATGGATATATATAATTGCAAAACAATGCTTACGTGCTTTTTGGAATTTGAAACTTTTGCTTTAAGGCCCCACGGGGAGGTCACATGACTTCCATGATTTGTAAATGTTTTAGTTAGGAAAGAAACTTAACGGCAAAATGACCAAGCCCAACACATTTAACGTCTCGGCCGGTGTCATGATACTTTAGAGCAGGGGGCGGCAGCCTAACACACGCGTGTCATGGCTGGCACGCGAGGGTATTTCTGTTGGCACACAGAGAATAAGAAGGGAAAAGCCAAAAGTACAGTAGTAGTCGCTGCTACCTAGCTTCTTAATGTGTTTTTGAAGGTCTTTATATAATGTTACTTAATGTTTACTATTTTAGCTTAACATGTTAGCGTGAGGGCAGCACGGTGGTGCAGCGGGAAGTGCTGTTGTCTCACAGCAAGAAGGTTCAAATCCAACCTCCGGCCTTTCTGTGAGGAGTTTGCATGTCGTCTCCGTGTCTGCGAGGGTCCTCTCCGGCTTCCTGCCGCCTTCAAAACATGCAAATTAGGTGAATTGGTTACACTGAATTGACCACAGTGTCTGTGCGGCCCTGCGATGAACTGGCGGCTTGTCCAGGGTGTGCCCCGCCTCTCGCCCGCTGACTGCTGGGAACGGCTCCAGCACGACCCGGTTAGGGACAAAGTGGTTATGAATGAATGAATGAATGAATGAATGAAAGCATGAATTCTGTTGGGCTCATAGATATCGCAGCAGGTCTTTGTTATTAAGTGTAAGACAGCCTTTTGGCCCGGATGAAATGGGAATCACAAACTTTAATTATGGCGGGGAACAGAGATTCATCAGAATGCAGTAGGATTGAATTAGATTTTAATGGTTATTATACAAGTTTTCCGAAGGAAAAGAGAACATTGAAACAAGAGGCAAGCAAGCCCCCCACTTTCCAAACCAAAACCACAACAGCATCAGCTAAAAAAAAAATGGATATTGCTATTACACTGTACCCAACAAATACTGAGAGAGGGTATCATAATAATAAGACATAAAAGTGTTCCTTGTCTAAAATACACGAGAGCACCTAAGATTGAAACCACAAGAAGGTGTTGCTTCTGCTCTATCCGATGAGGGAACTGTAGGTGCAAAGATTTCAAATCCATTTTTTCAGTTTTTGGTCTGCGGTGTAATATATACTCTATATTTCATAAGTAATAAAGATCTTCTCAAATAAACAAAATATAGGGACAAAATCAGGAAATTGTGTTGGTCTGTCATACCTAGAACATGTCCTACTAGGTCAACCACACCAAGGACATTTTCATTTAAACCAACATCCATCCGTTCTGCTCAATGCCCTGCGATTGCAACGATACTCGGCAATAGAACTAGGGCATTGCAGGTTTCCAGATTCAAATCGTTGTTGTTGTTGTTTCAAGTAAAAGCAAAAAATTATATTCATAATCAGTTTAAGCCTGGAGCAAGCGAACATACCAACAAATATATTATTTACAATATTATTGTATTTACATCAGAGGGCGTTGAGGGGAAAGTGTGTCTAAATTCAAAACTCATGTTAACTTTGTAGTTTGAAAAATGTAACAGCGAGTAAGCAAGATTCTTTTTTTTTTAAAAGTGCAATTCCTTTTTTTTTTTCTAAAGTAAAAAAATATATATATATCCATATTTTGTATATATGTAGAAATGTTGTTCATATAAACAGCATTTGTTGATTTAAGCGCCCTAACATCCCCGACTAAAAATGCATGTGTTTGTTTTGATAGGCAGCAAATTATTCAAGAATATAAATTATTTTACAAAACTCAATAGAAAATCAGAAGTACCGCATTTCAACAAAAACCAGACAACTATCGAAAGTTTTTTTTTTTTTTTACGAGGGCATTTGTAGACTTTTCTGCACTAACGTGGGCAAGAACATTATGCTATTTTATCATATGGTTTTGGTTGCATTCCTGAAAAACAACGTTCACACAACAAATAAAGTTGTAATATAATATTAAAAGTAACACTTCCGTAAAATATCCAAGCATGAAACAGAGGTGGACCTGAAGGTAAGCCCCCCCCCCCCTTGTAACCTCCAATACTTCAGGTTTATACAAAAGGTAGACAAGCTGGTATACATGCGAACATGTTCGTAAATTGATTTTTTTCGCCGGTGGAATAACAGCACTGCGAAAGCAATATTTCTTAAAAAGTATATCCTCTACAGAGTTATAAAAAGCAAGCCGATATTAAAAGTAAATAGTGGTAAACCGGTGTCTCTTGTTTTCAGCGGTCTGCAGTGACACCTTTGAGTGTACCAATATATACTGTGGCACCAGGATTTTCATCATCTGCACCAGGCGCACCGTGTTTCTTCCCTTCATATTCAAGTAGTGTTACGTCGCTATATTTGCACATCTTACAATAGCTTATACCAAAATAAAATCCTTGGATAGCATCAGGGGTCGAACCCGAGGACTCTGACTTTTACTGGAGAGATGTGTTTATCACCGAAGAAGTCGTTCTAAATCTCACAACATGCTCAGACATCATGCTACTTTCCAGTTCCTTTAATACAATTCATATAGTGTCACAATAATAATGATTTATATCATATTATATATGACTTCAAAACAGACTTTGCATTTCGCTACAGCTCCTTTACCCCTAAATGGAGGTGCGACAAAGTTCTTTCATCGAGTCTTTTTCTCCAGTTCTGTGCAGCTTTAGGATCCGTCGGGTCGTCGCGTGTTCTGTCTCTGTGCGTTTGTGTTCACCTCCCTGGGGTCTCCTCCTGTGTGGCTGCTGTCAGCCTGCAGGGCCAGTTGGCTCTGCAGGTCTTTAACAACGGTCTCCAGGCTCTGCCGTGCTTCTCTCTCCCGCTGCAGCTCCCGTCTCAGCTGCTCACGATCAGCTTCTGCCTGCTGCAGCTGCACATGCAAGCCCTCGATCTGCACGACAGTAACGCAGCACAGACAGTCACAGTGTGAACGAACGCAAATGAACGACGCGCAGAAAGCTGCGTCTGAACTAAATGGATGTTTTTTAGTGATGATGGCCGTTGCCACGTAGAACTCCTACCTGAGAGGAGTACTTGACTCGGAGACGTTCAGCCTCACAACCTTTGTCACACACTTGCAGCTGTCGCTCCATCTCCAGCTCCCTCTTCAGCCGCCCACAGGAGTCCTCTGCATCCCTCATCTTCTTCTCCCAGTCCATGCGAAGGCGCTCAATCTCCTTTCTCAGGTTGCGCTTGGCTTCAATGGCCTCGCGAAGACGCCCTTTTTTTGCCACCCTCACAAACTCCAGTTCCTGTGAAAGCAGTGCAGTTGATGCTGAAATCACACAAATGCACTCGTGATGACATGATATTTCCATAGGAACGGGATACGATACCTGTTGAAGGCTACGTTTAGCTTGCACAGCAGTCGCCAGCTTCTCCTCCTGCTTCCCTCTCATCCTGACAATCTCCTGCAGGACTTTTTCCCGGGTTTCTTTGGTGTCCATGCCTCCGTACAGCAACTGTCTGAGGGAGTCCATCTCTGGACAGACAGTCCCTGACAGACAGACAGGTCCCTCCTGAGGTCGGACAACACACGGCGGGATCAGAGTCTGAGACACGCTGGTGCAGGAGGATGGAGGAGGCACCAGGTAGTGAGGTGGAGCTGGACCTGAGGGAGAGATAGCTTTAACATTAATAAGTCTTACACTGTAATTAGTACCTGAACTTAAGTTGTTATTGTGAGAAAACTGCGATTGACACAGCTGTACAATACTTAGTTATCAGTTACTAATGCTAATTTTTCTCAGACATTTCTATTTCTGCCATTCATCATTTTATCCATTCATTTTGGTCAGCTCTGACTGTCAAAACTATTTACCCACCATTTCTAGCTCTTTCTTGAACCCTTTTATCTAATTATCTATAAATGTTTATCGATTAATTCAAACACTTATATATTATAATATAAATGAATGTATTTATGAAATTTCCAACACAGTTAAATTCTAATTGCAAGTTCTATTTTTCAAACTAGCAAAGCAACGTCACGTTTCTCTTGTCACCGTTAGAGGTTGGGAATCACTATAAATAAGTGTCAGATGTAGAAGCAGCAGAAATGTAACAATGTGCATGATTCAGCAAGAAAATAATAATAATCCAAACACCGAAACTTCATTTTTGCTGCTTCTTGAGGCAAAAGAAATTAGAGGAAAAAAAAAGTGTTTTTTGAGCCGATTAAATTACATCATTTTGCCTTGCTTGCAGTTCCTAATTTAAACACCAGGTGGTGCGGTTGCACAGGAATCATCCTGAGGCAGTTCTGCTCTGGCCTTTCTCCAGCGGGGCTTTACTGTGTAATACAAGTTGTAACTGTACAATCTGTGACGAATCATCTGACTCTTGTAGAGTTATGTTTGTGTCTCTGGGGCGCAGTAAACTCCAGCTGATGGTTGATACTCACGATCGTCACAGTCATCGACATCAATCTCTCCATCTGTGTCCATGTCATCAGGGAGGTTGGTGGTACTGGAGGGAGCCAGTTTGGTTGGGGGTTGTGCGTCTCCATTATGCAGCTCCTGCAGCGGCCTGAAAATGGCTGGTCCCCTGGTAGCGGCGTGGCTGTCCCTGGGTTGGACAGGGGGGTCAATGGGACCTAGTGCTGGATTGGGAGGCACCATGGTTTCATAACTCTTAGAATAAGACCTGTGAAAGCAGCAGAGCGACATTCATAACAAGTCATGGATGAGTTACATCAATACAGTAAAACTACCAGAGACAGAGTCAGACTATATAGACTCACCTGTTCACCTCATTCTGAGCAGCTGGTTTCTCTTTTTCTGCGTCTTTCGGAGACCAGGGACGGAAAGCTGAGGGTCTCCGCTTCAGCTGGACCTGTTTCAAATCCTGGAAAAAAAAACAACAACAAACGCATAACATTTAATTTAACATGGCAGATGATAAGAGGTTAGTTTTTTTTTTCCATAGATCATAATGTGAAACGAATAATATCTTAAATGGTAACACTTTAAGTTTTACGACAGATCCTGTTTCACACTAGCGTAGTGAACTAACCTTGTGAGCAGACTTTGGCAGCGATTGTAAACAGTCGGGCTTCCTGTCTTTGTCAGCTGGTTGGGACAGTGATTTGTCGAATTTAGACCTCTTGGCTGGGACTGGGCTGGGAGACTGAGGAGAGGAGAGAAAATGAGTGACTTATCATCCTGATTATTGCAGCTCAAGTTAATGGATATTTCAAGAACGCATGGCTTGCAGAAACGCTGCTATACTACTGTGGATGACATTCGTCAAAAGCAGCACAGATTTGTAAGGACAAGAAATGGCCGTGTACACTGTAAAGACAAAGAGAGGAAGAGCGTTTCTGAAACATGAGGTTACAGAGAGGCAAGGAATACAAGAGAAGCTGATGGATAAGTGTTCGTTCTCGGAGTTTAAAATGTCTGCATGTGTGTGTGTGTGTGTGCGTGTGTGTGTGTGGCTTTGAGCTGAGCAGACACTCAAGCTGGTCTGGCTGGCAGCCAGTAGGGCTACATTGCTCCCTGCCAGGCAGAAGAGGCGCCATCAGGTGGAGCAGATCGACTCCCTCCACCACAGAAATATTGTAATATAGAGGCAGAGGGAGGCAGCGAGGGAGACAAATTAAAGTAATTGCACTCAGACCTGACAGACGATTGCATTGAGGTGTTCACAGGAAGCTGCATGTTAAGGCTATACCATCTTAAGGCAGGAAGTGTGTATAAGCTCTGAGTATGTGAGCGTTGCTTGTGCGTTGCTGGACCAGCTTACAGGACCATGCGTTAAGCTAAACTCTCCTCCTCAGCACTCAGGTCTGCACTTGTCAGACAGAGGATACATGCATGTTTACCTGTGCAGGCGGGTAGGCCAGCAGAGACCTGCCTGCTTACTCTCTTACTCACTACTATGACATTCTGCCTGCAGGAAAGGCCAACACTCCCATCTCCGCATGTGAGATAAGATTACTCTGTCTGCCTTCAAAAAAATCCTCAATGGAAAACACTCCGGCAAGAGTTGCTTGGGATTGTGAAACCTTAAACCCCTACTTCGTGTAATCAGCTCAAGATGGATGCTAAATATATTTCTGTCAAGCGGTTAAAACATTAAATTAAATAATTATGATCTGTAATGAATTGATTAATCTCATTTTTAACCTCACTGAAAAATTGCTGAAAAAAAGCCCTCAATTTGAGGTATTTTCCATTGAAATTCATTACATTATCGTGGCAGATCAAAAAATTATTTATACCAAAAAGTAGCTTTATAAAGTCATTTCTTGTTTTTAACAGTCATTTACATTCTGCTGCATTTGGGACGAGTCCAAAGTGCTGCTTGCAATATTTAGTTTCCACCACCAGGGGGAGTATTGGTGTGTTCTGTTGTCAATCCCAATATAATAGAAAATAAAATGAAACCTGAGGTTTGTAGAAAGTGCTGTAAGTTAACACATCAAAAACACTTTTATGAAGTATTGAACACTGAACTTGTTGATTTTCTCTGCTTCAGATAATATAAAATAATGCAGACCCATCAATCACAGTGCTCTAAGTTAGCACATCAAAAATAACATTGTTCATTTCTCTTTGTGGCGATTCTAAATGCGTTCTAGGAATAATTTGATTTAATAAGAGTTTATCAAGACTCAAAAGCAAATGTAAACATGATAACACTATAAAAACATATTTACAAGCAGCATATAAAGGGTTAATAAATGCTTTATAACATTCTATAAAGTAGTTGTAAGCAAATATAATTTTTATTGATGTAATTATCAAAAGCTGATCAGAACTAATATGAATTCCCACTGTGCCTCTTCATGTGGGACGTTTGTTTTTCTGGACACTCCCCACTCCCCTATAAATGTCTCTACCTGTCTACCTGTCTAACCTGTAACCACATAACTCGCACACCTTCCCCCCCCCAAGCCCCACCTTACAATCACACACAGAGCATATAGCCTCTATACATCCCGACTCGGTTCTGCTCCGCCACGGCAACTTAACCCTTCACCTGCCTGACTCCAGGCGGGCAAATTTCCTTAGAGCTCCTGACCTGCTGTAATCAGACTCTGTAATTACCGATGTGACTGTTGTTTTCCCGACAAAGGATGTCTGCCTGTCTGCTACTATTTCTACTCTGAGGTTTGTAGCTCCAGGAAGGCTATGAGTGCTAGACATAATAGAGTCAGAAAACAGACACTCCCAGACACCACAAGGGACCTGCTGGCTAAATCTGACACTGACCTCACAGGAGAGCAGCCGCACAGGCTTAACTCACCGCCACATCATAGACATAGCACGGCCGGCGAGTCACAACACCCTCTTCGCACAACCTACTGCCTAGCCAGATGATAGGACATCCCTCTCTTTCTCCCTCGCTCGCTAGAGGAGAGGGAGACTTCCTCTGAGGAGTTTGCTTTGGCTGGGTCCCCTGTGGGAACTCAGTCTTGAGTGGGGGAACTCAGTCTTGAGTGGGAGGGGAGTGGACCAGGAACGGGACCACAGAGGAAGCACTGAGCTGAAGGAATGTATACTTGAAGGCCAAGTACAGCCTTCCCTTCAAGATTCCATTCAAGCCTTGCCCTTTTCAACTCGCTATTGTATGATAGTTCTTTCAGGCGGCATAATGAGGGAGCGTTTCAAAGCAGACCTGTAGGCTAAACAGAGCCTAATAGCAGCTGGGCAGGGGTAGAAGGCATTATTTTTTAATTAGTGCCTTATAATGGCATGGTAATACCGGGATAAAACCGTGCTAGCATGGCAGATGAGAAATACATCAATATCTATTCTAGGAGCACAGCTTTTGACCTGCTTGAATAACAGTCTGTCAATATAATGCGAACTGGAACATGGAACTAATCAACAATAAGTGTCTAGTGAGCCACGCTGCATAAATCAGTGGCCAAAGCAGGACACGGGTTTATTTATACCATGACTTCTTTAACGGACGTCTTTCATGCGCTTCCCTGCCTGTTTTGTCATAAATGTTGTTTTCCGGTCTGAAAAAGAGCAACAAACCAAAATGGTCTAACTCCAAGATAATTTGCTAGCTTCCTGAGATTAGAAGTTTGAATCGACAACCTGGAACTGGAAAAAATGGGACGCAATTAACCTAAAATATATATAAAAAAAACGAAATATAAAAGCCAATTAGTGACCTTTAGCTACCTGTGGGTGAACAATGTTACCTCTGGACCGAACCACCATTTAAATTACGGTAATATTAAAACTTGTTAGCTGTAGCCTCGTATTGGTTGTGCAAACATGAGACTCTTGTCATACATTTCCCAATACGATGAATTAATCCTCTCCTCACTTTCAGCTGCACACCTTTACATTTTTCACGTTTCTCCCACAAGGCAAGGCGATAACCTCGAGCTAATTGAAACCGCTGGCATCGTTTTTTGCGCTAAAGCGCTCAATTGGAGGAACCGAGGAATGAAACACGGGGGCAGCTAGCGCTTGTATGGCGAACGGAAATACTTTCCCTCCCAGCAGCGTATCCTCATGGGCCCATGGTCATATAATATCAATGCACACTGCACGATAGTATGGCATTAAGCAAAGGCACAACCGTTTTGGATTACGGCCTCCTTTCCCCTCTTAAACCCCTGAATGTAATCCTTCGATCGACATGTGCTTCGCGGGGTGCTGTCTCACCCAAGGGCACACCAACTGGTGCGTCGGCTCACTCGGGTAACAGCCTTAGTTTGGAAATGAGAGAATACTAGTTTTAGTAATCCGATCGCTGCAGTTTGGCATGGATATTCACAGGGACGCATAGAGCTTCCTATTCAACTCACTGCATGAATTGAATGACAGCCCCTTGATTTATATAAAGCCCCGTGGTCACCTCCGAACAGCTGGGGGGGGGGGGGGATTATTGGTGTCAACCCAGAATATCCCTGAAACTTCATCTCTTCAAAAGGCAGAGCACAAGCTCCAATTTCCCCTCGCTGTATCTCGGATTAATTATTTAATTAATTCGGTGTCTGTTGGGTCAATTTTGCGGATATGTTCTTTATTTACCGAGACACAGCGAGAGCTACAAGGGGCTTGGCATCGTTTCCGTAAGATTATTGGATTGTCCTAATTGTCTTTGGGATTGAGACCTGATGAGGTCTGAGGGATGAGCTGCTAAAGGTCCCTAAAGGTGGAACATATTTCACCGGGTCTGCACAGCTTGACACATATAGCTTCTGGGTGGGGGAGCAGGATGCTACAGCAGCGTCCTGCACCATTCATAAAGCGATCTGCGTGGGAAATTGTTGGTTCATCGGCACGGCAGCAGTAATTCATGTACACATTCTGCTACTGGCCTCTACTGCATGGTCCGTACTATACTATAGCAGTACTATAGCATCATATAGTGGGAAATGAAATGGAATAACAGTGCCTGCAACAACATGGACGTGCCCGCCTGTATTTCTTCCAGTATGCTGACAGTGGAGTTGCTCTCTCAGAGGATGACCTCACTGCACACAAGTTATTTCAACAGACATGGAAACCCTAGACTAAAAGACACGGAACAGATATCTCAGCAGATTATACATT
The DNA here is from genome assembly GCF_040956055.1 of Brachionichthys hirsutus. NCBI lineage: Eukaryota > Metazoa > Chordata > Actinopteri > Lophiiformes > Brachionichthyidae > Brachionichthys > Brachionichthys hirsutus. Next base: position 6,201,253 of record NC_090904.1, on the reverse strand, counting down.
ATAAGCATAAACATGTTTGCTATGACTGTAAGGTTTAGTTATCTTAGGGAATAAAACGGCTGTATTTATAGATGCACGCAGCGCCACATTCAGCAGATAGTTGCCTGAGTCCCCCCCTCCCGATGCATTATTGGAATAAGATAATTAAACATCAGGCCAAATAAACTGAGGGAAGACGCACGGCTCTGTCTGCAAACCAGTAAAAGCTGGAGAGCACATGCCCCCCCCCCGTGCACATGCACGCGCATACACACGCACACATGTGCACGCACGATGCCTTTATGCTTCTATTCACATTTAGCACACTTAGAATGTAGGAGCAGCTGCAGCGCTAACCAGAAGGCCGGAGGCAATGAAGGTTAACGAGGAAGACAGAGATAGAGGGAAAAAGCGAAGGCAGACTCTCGCTGACCCACGTTCATGGAATTTAATTTAGCGCTCCTGAAGGGTAGAATGAATTTATATTCAAAATGTATTTATGCATCTTCCAAGAACATCATGAATAAAAGAAACGACTTTTCCTGCTCTGAAATAACTTTCATTGAAAATAAAAAGAAGCGTTACTCTTGAGGATATTAGATCTCAATTAAAACTTTTTGGGTAGATCTTGCATACATAATAATAACAGCTCACTATACTGCAGCACGAGTGCTTTCTACAGCCTTGAAGCCAAAGAAATTAAATATTTAGTCATGTAAATGCAGCTGCTTTTCTTGTTTTTCAATTCTCTACAAGAGCACTGGGTAAAAGCAGAGCTAATGCAGTCTCTGTGCTCTTGAACTGAGATGAAGCAGAGCTGTGGGCAAGTCTTTGTTAGGGCGACTAAAATGGTTTCCAGATATGAATGAGAAATAGAATAGAAAAACTCCAAATGCAATCCAGCTGTTTTCTCATGCCACATTTACAAATCAATCCACAACATTGTAATTTCCTGAAACGTCACGTGGGACTGCCGCAGCGATGGAGGCAGCGTTTGTGCGGCTGCGCCTTCGCTTGCAGCAATGTGTGCGTGCTTTCACAGAACTTGATCTCCACTGTGCAGCATTGCCAACACCATCTTTGCCTTGCAACCTTAATCCATTGGAATTACACCGTCACTTATCTGATTCTCTGCCTGCATCGACTTGCTGTGTATCTGACTGATCTAAAGCGTGAGTCATAAATAATTAGGAAAACACATATAATCATATGTATATATATATCATTTAAAATAAAGATAAAATGTAGGGTTAGAGGGGAAAAAAAAAAGATTGATGGCTTTCAGACAAACCAAGGCAAGTAATGTCAACATTTAAATAGATGCAGCTTCATTTATCATATGTCAGAAATAAGTGGTTCTTCTCGGAGCGTTAAATGTATATATTATCCTATAATCATTTTTCCACGGCGAATACTTCACTTTATCACAACGTAATTGCAACTTGAGGAGGGGAAAAATATTATTTCTCTTTATCTTACCTCCACAGATGGACAGTCAGATCACTCCCGAACCTTATAAGACATGATATTTGAATTAAAAAAGAAAAGAAATTCTATAACATTTGTGGGATTTCCATTTTAGACTGACAATTGATTCAACTGACATTTCTCAAGCCAACTCTGTGCTCTCTGAGACAGAGGCCTGAACATCGTGGTTTGTTACAGATAAGCGCACGTCTACCTGCAAACTGTCCTCGCTGTTGGCGCGCAAACCTGCCTGCTCTGCGAGACAGCAAATCCGGTGTCTGACTAGTTGGAATTTAATCCTGCAGATTAATACTAATGCCAAAGAAGTCTGAAAGATGATTAAAATGTCTCTGGATAACCTCTCCACAACCCAAACAGTAACAGTTCCAAATACACAGACCATTATATCACTCCCGGTACCTGGTACCAGACGACTCCTCTAAACCTCCCTCACTACTAAGAGGTGGTGGAGAACTCCAGACACGATGAGGCATGAGACACCGAGGGAGGGAAGGGAGAGCAGCTCCATGGCGATTGTTACAGCAGTCTGGACCCAGTCAGGGTCTCGACCTCCACAGATGGACAGTCAGATCTCTGTGTCAACAACCGGGACGGACCACCAGAGCTCCCGGCGCTGAAACCAAGAACTGAGAGTTTCAAGTCTTGAAAAATCTAAATGAGTTTTTGTGATGCGCGAATATTTCGTTCCAGATGTAGAAATTATTTTTTTAAATCACAAATACCTTATTTGTCATTTATTACTGATTAGATATTTCTTTAACTTGGATTATTTCCCTGCCAATATGCCAAATCTCAGTTAATGGTCACAATTACGATGCGGCTATGCTACAAGAGGCAACTTAAAATAAAACAATTTAGCAGAATATTTGGTTCGGTATATTTTACTAACCGTTTCACTTTGGCACCCTAAAACAATTTCTGCTTCATATATTGCAGCTTGAATTATAATTCAATTCATGTAACAGTTACCATCAGCTCAGTAGCACATGGCTAATTTCACCAATAAACCAATCAGCAGAGAGCATGCGTCCAATCAGGCGTGTAAGGACTGGGCACCTTTCAAACTGGCCGAGCTGAGGTTTGTGCTATCATTCCACATGACCAACCCCCCCGCCCTGCGGGGGGAGTAGCAATTGGAGAGGAGGGCAGGTGGCAGGTTTACTTGGAAAGATGAAAATGGGATGAATAACAGCGGTTAAGACGTGTGAGAGGACAGGAGGAGGGCAGAGGAAGGGGGGCGGGGGGTTTAGAGGAGAAGGTCATAAAAGCTGTGAGAGGCTGAGGTGAAGTTAAGGTCACTGCAGGGTCTCGCGTGATGTCATGTCATCAACAATACAAGTGCTGAGAACGGTCCTCAGAGCTAATTGGTTGAACCGAGGTAATAAATCTCTCTGAAATTTATTGATGCCCTTCTGGCCATTCTGCTGAAATGCTGCCCTCCTGGTCACCAGGCTGGAAAACCCACTCCGCACTGCTCCATTGTGGTTTGAAGACCATTCAGACAGTGGAATGCTGCTAAAGACACATACTGGTGGGGTCCTGTTGTTTAATCGGCGTTGAACTTCAAGTTCATCTCCTTGGCCTGAAGGCGTTTGGAGCCGCTCTTTTTTATGCTGCACAGACAGGAGGTTTGTCTAATGCTAACGAACGCAACGAGCCATCTGCACTGAGTCCATTAAAAAAAAAAAACCTTAGAATAAAATACCATAAATACAAAACTTCACGAAGGAACCTAGAATTACAATCAAGGTATAAATACAAAAAAGTAACTTCAGCCAATGAACAATTTGTCAAAACGACACCTTTGAAAATGTTTGACAGAACGCGCCCCGACTTCGCTGTGCGGGGGCCTCGCAGTGCGCCGCACATGTGTGCACATACAGTCGTTTTTTTTTTTTTTTTGTCAGAGATCAAATAGCATTCCACTTGTTTCCACTTGTTGAAGGAATTGTCTGTAAGGGAAATGGGGGAAGGGGATAAAACACCCACAACATCCGTTCCTAAGATCACACATTCCATGCTTAAACACTAGTTTTGCTTCCCCCTCCTCCTTTCGTAGGAAAACATATCTTCTTACGCAAGTAATTAGGTGAGAGGGCCCAAACCTGGCAGCTTCCATAGCATAAATCTGAGCGCTCTGAAACGGAGGGGCTGAGAGGGGCGGGTTCGGTTGGACCGCAGCGCCTCATGAATTCTGCAATTTGCCGTCTGTTTCTTGACTCTGAAAAATCTCTTGGAAATGTCTTTTCCTGGATGATTTTTATTGCACAAGAGCGAGCCTGTGTTTTTCTCCATGGCAACCACATAACAGTAGAGCCCGGCTAAGCTCTGACTCAACAAACAGAACTCCACGAAATAATACTCATGTCAGTGCCAGGTGCCCCCCCTCCCCTCCCAGATTTCCTGTAAAGGCCTCGTCCGCGACGGGTTTGAAGAACAGGCTCAATGATCGCACCGACCGTGAACGAAGACACGTGTGGAGATTAATCAGGGCGCATATGATGTGACATGCTGCAGATGATATGCACAGGAAAATCTGACGGGCCTCAGGTGCTCCGTGGATTTCGGGGCGTTTCACGATCCAACGCCATGACGAGTTCGGCACAGTGGGGACAAGCAGCAGCTGGGCACCGTTAGCCTGAGGGAGCCTCGCTCGGAGCAACAGCAGGTTCAAAGCAAACACACCGGACGGAGCGTTACGTAAAAGGCCTGCCTCTGTCGGTGGGCTGAGCTGGAGGGAGGCAGGCGCTCCGCCGCCCTGATGTAGTCGCCGAAGGGAAAGGCAGGCGAGGGATTAGTGTTGCAGGCAGGCACAGGCCTTTCCCTGCAGACCTCTTGACACTCGCACGATTGACACAGACAAGATATCCAACTGTAAACGATGCAAATGATCCTGGTTTGCAAATGTGATGGAGGGTACTGTTCATAATCGTGTATTTATTCTTGCATTCATGTTTCTAAAATCATAAATGAACGTACAACGTAATTTGAGGGAAACCGAAGCGCCCCCCCCCTTGTCCTTGAATCATGCGCGTCACCTAAGCACGCCAGGAGAGGATTTACTCCCTGCCTTCCCCATTGGTGGACCTTCTACCATCTTGTCTTGACTAGTTATGGCCATTCCTAATGAAACACAAGACATGTCTGCTAAACTGTAACTTAAGACAACGGCGAGGACGGCCTCCGTCTCAGCTGCTGTCGAGCAGCTGTATGACTGCAAGGGTGTGTGTGTGTGTGTGTGTGTGTGTGTGTGTGTGTGTGGCTGCTCTCACGCTCGCAAGGCTTTCAGAGGCTTCACCCTTGCAAAAAAAAAAAAAAAACACACACACACACAATCAAACAAAATTATCCATTATTCGTTGCATATAAGGTCATTGCAAAGGGGCATGGGAGGCAGCCAACTTTTCTCTTTGCCTCTCCCGCACTCCCGTCCCGCTCTTACTGAGCACAGAGGAGGATGCCGCAGGGAGGGGAGGCCCTACACAGGAACTCAATAATAACTTTCAGCAGTCTAGCCAGGAGGCTGGAAGCCCAGACTGCGGCTGTTCCTTCCTGTCCTCACTCCTCCCCCCGCACAGTCCCGCGCTCCTCCCTTCACCTCCACTGCCTCCTCCTCCTGCTGGCCTGTGTCTGCTCCACAGGACTGATGCATTCTGCAGACAGCCCAACGCTCTTAAAGAGACACAGGCCACATTTTTATCCCGTGAATCACTGCAGTAGACGGAACCAACTAAAGCGAGAGCAGAGTCCTTCGTTTCTTGCCTCTAAAGCTTGGCTTTGACTCTGACACGACGGGAAACGTGAACGAACAAAGAAGCAGAAGCATGTCGAGAGACCGAAAGTACGTCTAAAGGTCTCACACTGTGGTTGCCTTTGAACATGCTCTCTTTTGACCTTGTTAAGTGCAATAAAGGTTATTGGTAATTACGATACTTAATGCCTTTACCGTAGCAGTTCTTGGAGTGAATGTAATAATAAGTCGCAATTATCACTCTGAAATGACACTACCACAAATTAACCTGCTGCGAAACACCCGCGGGGACATTGTCTTTCATCCTGGGTGGATCGGCACATCATAATGTCAGGTTAGTTACATGTTTTTTTTATATATAAGAAAACCTCAGGATGATGAATAAGAAAATCTTTAATACTTTACAGGCCAAAATCAAAAAGAAAAAAAATCTTGCACAATGTCAAGCAAGGAAAAGAATCAAATTCTCACGTTGCAGAAGCTGGAACGTCAATGGAAAGCAGATTTTTGACTGATTTATTCATGGCCTGATCCTTGTAGCAGACAGCCTCAGCTTTAACGCAGCATTCATTGCTTTCTGTTTTTTTTATTTTTATTCAGCCAACCAATACTGAATAGAAAGAGACTGTCCTTGTGTTAAATGCTGCTGACCAAAACCTTACACTTTCTTATTCTGCGATCTGAATAGAGCAGGAGAATCTGGAATAGCATGTGACTGAGTGCAGCCATGTTGAGCTCTATATACCACAGTAAGGAAACGATTAAACATTTATTAGAGTTGAGTGACACAGAAACCTACAAGGGCGTGCCTGCCAAACGCGCTCTCATTCTTTTGCTGTCAGCACTATTCCACGCTTCACTTACAAACTGTGCAATGCAGGAGAGGGTCTAAAACCCAACCCAAGGCAGGCAAGGGAAGGCCGTAAGGTTGACTTCATGCTATTAGACACAATTGAATCTTCTGGTAATTTATGTTTCAAAACACACACATGTAGGCAGGGGGGGGGGTGGAGAGAAGCGGTCCGTAACCTTCCCTCACCAAAGTATCTTCACTGGAGGCTGAAGGGTTAACACTTCTCAGCTGCAGCATAACAAAAGATGAAATCTCTATGGGAGGTATCAGTGCCAGAGTCAGCAGAGCAGCCCAGTCCTCGGCAACGATAACCCCATTCTGGAAAACCTATAAGGCTCGAGCATCCAGCTTCAGAGGAATCAGGCAGCTGCGTTTCAGCCTCTTACAAATTGGGAAAAGAAACCTTCCAGGAGAGCATAGCTCTAAAGTCTCAGGGGCGTCTTCATCACTAAAATCTCCATGAGAAGCTCACTGGCCTCAAACGCCAGTATTTTCATAGCTTACGAATGCTGTTACACCCACCTAAGTCATGATGTGCAAACAAAATACAGCCAGTGCCCAACTGCGGGGCTGTTTCAGGACAAAAGGAAAAACCAAGACCTGCAGTTACACTAAAACAGCTTGCTGTTCATGACTGTGGCGTGCAGATCGCTTTGAGAGGGTGACGCATGCCCAAACAATGCCCAGCCACTGAGTCACCAGCCACATAATGCTGGACTCTTTTGCTTGGCGTAACAAGCCGGCACCAACGCTGCAAGGGGGGGGGGGGGACGACACACACAAGTAACCAACCTTGTGTCTCCCCACAGAGCTCTACAAGCATTTTGAGCGTGTCAATTCAACACAAAGATCAACCAGAATCCATCTTCATTCACGAGGGTGATGATAGCGTCAGGGCGACGGTCTCTCTGCCCTCACCCGGCCCTCACCCGGCCCTCACCTCCGTCACCTCAAAAGGGAAATCCCAGGGTGAGGAAGAAGGCAATGAACTTCTGACCCGCCATTCAGACTGCAGAGGAAGCATTGCAACACAGGGGCAACTAAAGTCCACCGTCCACTCCGTCTATCGTCCCCTCGGTATCTCACCCTTCCATCCCATAAACCCCACTGCTCCCCTTTTTATGGATGCCAGATGGTGGGGAGGCCTCGTCGCCTCTGGACTTGCAAAGCCTTGTAAAACCAGTTGACCTCAGAAACATAAAAACGGCTATTTATGAAAAGGCTTGAAACAAAACACACAAACATCCTGCCACTGGAACAATCAAATGCCATCTCATTTCCCCAAAGAGCCCTTTTTACAAGATGAGAGCAGGACGGCGGAGACTCCTGCAGATGTGTGTGTGTGTGTGTGTGTGCCCCTGTGCTGGGAGCGGTGGAGCGGCCCAGATGTAGAGCGACCACACCCAGGTACGCTTTTTTTCCCCTCCCCCTGTGTGAAGGGGTTTTATTTGCGTGCTTTGGGTGTGAGAGCAGGACTTTGGCAGCATCTACATTTCTCCCTGAGAAACAGAGAAGCAAAACAAACAGCAGTCTACATTCAAGTTGAAGCTGAGCCGCAGTCTGGCCTGCGGTTCACGACGTACTGTTCCAGCGCTGACTTCACCTAAAACAAACACTCTCTCTCTCCCCCCTGCGGCTTCTATAACCATTTTTTTTTTCCCAAGAAGCACTGGGTAACATTCAAACATTTTCACTCACTTGTCACTTGTGTAGGCGTTGTGCCCTTTGACGCCGTGTTCGGACCGAGTCCAAGGATTGAGAGCACGCAGAGTTGGGCGGGAAAGAGGGTTAAAAAGGCCAAAGATCGCCTTGTCATAAAACAGACGTCCAATCAACGGCCACCTTTTACCGCAAAATCAATTTGAGTGATTATACGCTCTTCCAATAACGTTCTGCTCACTTCAGTTGCCCCTCTTTATTTGTTCCAACAGTTGGAATCTACTATTTACGCCCTGCAATTCAACCTGACCTCCAGGCAACCCCTTGCCGGGCTGCATTTGCCATTAAGGTCGCCGTGACTGCGGGTTATTGCTGTGATAAAACTTTTACTACTGTCTCTCCATCCACTCTGCATGGTCTGTGGAACAAGTCCATGGGACCTTT